>NW_022170509.1:19453144-19563802 GCF_008802855.1 Photinus pyralis
AAATTAATAAGAAAAAGTGTTTTCCCGAGAAATTTTGGTGCAGTCGATTTTTGGTAAAAAAAGGAAGGTTGTACACTGCCTTTTTTTGAAGCCCTAAAAAAAAATTGGCTCAGATCGGCCCGCAAAAAAAATTTCTTATAGAATGTGGCCTGTAGAATCCAAAATTTCAAACAGTTCCAAGATTGGGCTACTAGATTCTACGCACCAAAATTAATAAGAAAAAGTGTTTTCCCAAGAAATTTTGGTGCAGTCGATTTTTGGTAAAAAACAAAGGTTATTACACTGCCTTTTTTTGAGGCCGAAAAAAAAATTGTCTCAGATCGACCCGGAAAAAAATTTTCTTATAGAATGTGGCCTGTAGAATCCATAATTTCAAACAGTTCCAAGATTGGGCTACTAGTTCAAAAGTTACAGCCCTTTGAATTTTCTTTCGAAATTGGTTTCTAGTAGGGAATGCAATCCCGCAGCAAAATCTCAATCCCGGTATTTGCGGGATTGTTAGATGTTAATCCCGTCGCCCGCGGGATCCCGGAATTTGCGGGATCTCGCAAAACTTTAAATAAATTGGCAAATAAGCAATTCTGTGCGGTTAACTTCTGCATTAAAATAAATCGCTAATTATCGCAATATTTAACAAAAAAGTACCTAACTTAGAACTCAAAAAAACCTTACCTGTACAGCACAAAAGGTCTTCTAAAGTGCCTCAAAAATCATAGTACATTTTTAACGAAAGAAGTTTAACAATTATTTAAAAAATAATTCGCCGTTATCAGTTTCATTAACAAAGTAAACAGAGTCGTCCCCTTGGTCGACAAATTCCTCAGTCCCGCACATCCCGTGGGATCCCGCTCCATTTGTGTGCGGGATTAATCTCGCAAAAGTGCTGCGGGATCCCGGTATTTCGGGATCCCGCAATCCCGGTATTGCATTCCCTAGTTGTAAGTGTGAAGGATAAAACAAAAGAGGGCCTCCAGGCCGACCAAGCCCGGACTTAAAGCGCTGGAATATTATGGGCGCAAAAAGGATCGGTTAAAAAATTATCTCAAAAATCAAAAATGCACATCAAGCAAGCCCAACGCCTCGAAAGGCGGGGGTGTTAGACGAGAGTCAGCATCATCACATCATCCTAATGCTGTTGACGAAGCGTATTTTGCTGTGTTTCATGTCTAGTGTTTAGTCTAGACGAATGGACTCAATGGTCTAGAGTTCTAGACTATAACCACATGTATAATGAGGATACGTGCATAAACGAATAAAGGCGCATTTGCGCCTTGCATATAGCAAAAATCTCAAACCAAATAATTTTTATGTAGTTTTGAACCTTGGAAATTGTATTATTTGTTTTCTCTGCTGGAATATTGGCTGTAGCGTATGTCATTAGCGCTTAATTTTTGAAGACATGTTCTTGCCTTTTTCTAATATGTATATCATTGGGCATTTTTGAACGTCCCGAGCAATTCACAAGTAAACAAGGCTATTAACCATTGAAATATAATGAGATTTGAACCATACAGTGGGAATTCCTAATTACAAACCGGCAAAACTACAGCGAATATACTATATAAACACGGGTACGCACATGCTTCGTTACCGATCTACAGGGAGTTATAAAACTACGCTATTATATTTGTTATAGCTGGCTGGCTGCCCGACTGAGATCTCAGCAATTACAATAGCTAGAGACTTCAAATTTTCACTAAAAGCTTTCTGATGTAGTGTAGGTAGATGTGCAGGCTCTAGTCTATTTTGAGTTAGATTACTTGTGAGATCGATAATTTAAGAAAATAATTTCGATGTGGTTTTCGGAGGTGCTATAATTTTACCGCGGTGTAAAATTGTAACAAATTCCAAATTTTCCAATTCAACTTTGGAGGGCACTCTTAACGACCAACACCACACAAATAATGACGTGGGAGGATGGCACCGCGCTTTTCAAGAAAGATTTGCATCCCAATTTCCAAATATTTTTCGTTTTATATATTATACTACGAAGTAGTGCAACTGATTACTGGAAATCGAGGAAATCCAAAAAATAAAAGATAGGCAATATTACCTCATGTGAAAGGAATCGTCGAAGATTTTGAAAATCGTGACGTTATTGATTACATACTTGCGTGGGATTTATTTGAAATTATTCCGGATTTAAAAATACTCGTATTTCATCTTCTGTGTATGTATCTAGGTATGTATTTACTCAAAAAATTAAATTTAAAACACAAAAAAAGTTACGAAAAACGGTTGCATTAATCCTACTATGGCTACCTCCTGGTGGTGCAACTGGAAACAACTGAAGCTGGCTAAAGCTAGAGGTAAGACTTCGGGCGCGAGGATGAAACGGTAGAGGCGAAACGTCCCAATCCCGTATTTTTCATATAGAAAACTCTTGAATTTGAGGTAAAGGTAAGGTAAACGTCTTAAATAAAATCGGTAACTTTGAAGGAAGAATTTTGTGAACTTTATCCGCGTTCACTCTTTATGTACAAAAGGAATTGAATAAAATCTGTAGAAAATTGGTAAACTTGAGTGTGCAATTCTTATGGAGTATAAAAGTATTGAACAATATCTCGACATCTCGACCGCGTGCACCTCTTCTACGTAAAAGTCTCGAATTAAATCTATATAAATTCCAGGTAAATTTTATGTACTTCTTGTAAGGAATTCGTACCTTTAAAGGAAGATTTTCTAAACTAGACCGTACACCTCTTATGTAGAATAAAAATATTTGTAAGCTGACACTGTGTACACTGCAATTTTTATATGCAATATTGAGCAAGGTAAATGTAGAGTAAGTTTGGAGGAATCGTTTTAGATCTTGCAGTTTTATTTTTGTGGATTGAAATTGTACCCTTCTACATTTTTGGGGTAATATTTTAGTGTAGATGCGTGGTTGGGGGGTATCAAGAGAGTCGGTCGAGTGAAATTTGTAGTTGCCTAATGAGCTTGACATTAATTTCTGTTTCAGTAATTTTAAATCAAGTGCACCCAGGGCATACAATTTTTTTTAGTATGTAAACCTAAATGAACTCATCCCAAATTGACGTTAAGGGTAATGTAATTCATAGGGCTTACTACATCGGTCCATAAGCATTCGAAAACCGAAATTGCTAAATGTGCAGTTCTCTTTTAATGCATTCACATCATTTTGTTCGCGGTGCATTCCATTCCAGCGCCGGCACCTTTTCTCCAGTCCTGGCGATGTCTTGGCGACTATTTCCGTTTCCGCATCTATAAACGTATATTTTTTTAAGTTCTTAAAGGTAAAGGATTATAATGTTCCGTGCTGTAGATAAACTTGTCCAATAAATCATAGGTTCTCATTGCAATTTAGATACTGTGTGGGGTCAAAAAATGTTCATCTAGCTAGATCGCAGTCCCAGTGTATCCCATCGAAGAAGTTAACTGAAGACGCGAAGAAAAGTTGCCGAGAAACCGGTGCCGCGATGGTCGTCGCCTGAAGGGAATTGCTGGGATCATCATGTGCTTTTTGTTTGATATAGGGAAGTACATATATGCCTAATATTTGAAGCAATTGCCCGTATGTCGGAAATTTCAACACACGATTTGTTGATAGCCTAAAAATTCACGATCAAGGTAGGTATCTTCAAAGGCCACATCGCGATATCCTCTTCTACTTGTTACAGTTGACTAGGTACATCGTAAGTCGTATCACAAACAAATGAAACGATTGAAATGTTTGGAACAACGTTTTTTTGCTCAAAACACCCATGTTTTCATTAATTCTGCATGGCGGAAGTATCCCCAGGAATTGGTAAATATTTGAAATGGTCGTGAGTAGTCAAATAGTAATGGCATCGCATAACACTTGTTTATCATTGAAACATGAGTAGCCGCCATTGATGCCACTATTCCTTAATTATTTTATTTTCTTACTGTATAATGCGAAGTAATCGTTTTTTTGCACTACGACTGTTTACTCAAGATGAAATAATATAGTAACTACAAAATTTTACGCATTTCGTATAGGTAGTTTAATATTTAGTATGTCGCGTAAGTAAGCCCTTATCTGTAAAATTCTATTATTTGAACACGGGATTACGCCAACCCGAGCTCGTGAGACGGAAGCTTTTTGGCGGTAGTCGAAGGTATCTAATAAATTTGTCTGTGGTCAGTTTTTAAATTGTGCAGCTGCATTATCGGAGCGATAATTTGTCTCGTCGGTTTACAAAAAGAAAGAGGTAAGGAAATCGTATTTGATAACATAAAATAAAATGCTCATTCTGCTAATTTTGATTGGCTGTATGTGGTGGTAGGTTCTTCTTGTTTTTCAGTATCTCTACCATTTTAAGTGTGTGGTTCAAGCCGTGAAGATGAGATTAGAAAATGATCACGATCTCCGCCACGCTCGTTACCTGGAGATTCTGTTTGGGAAAATGCATTTAAATACTTTGAGAGATACGCTGTAAGTGTTTTAATTAATTTTTCTAAGTGTACCTACCAATAACATTTCAGCGCTTCTTATGCATGTGTTCAGCGTGTTTGCTTCGTTTTAGGCTCAATTTTTTCTATGGCTTTGGCGGGTTTGGCGGTGTACTTAAAGGTGATATTTTTAACATTTTTTTCACCTTAGTCAAGTTAGCCTCTCACTACCGTTTTGTGTTCAACTAAGTGCTGTTATTTTTTATATTTACCTAAACAAAGGCCCAAAAAATGCATTTTCTTGCTATCACTCGCGATTCATACTGCTCAATTAGGGAGAGATTTGGGAAAATTAGGAAATGCTTGTTGATATGTATGTATTGAGAATTGTCATGAAAACGTGGGGACATGAGCGGAAATATGGGTACAAACGAACTGATTTTTTAAAGCGTAATGGCCGCTGATTTTTTTATGTCGAAACTGCCCCCCACATGTGAAATCTCTTGGCGATACGTTAACGGTGTATCGCTGATGCCGATCTGTCCAATGGTATAATTCATAACGACGACGCACTTGACCACAAATGGACGGGCAAAAAGACACAAAAAAACCTGCTGTTAGACCATATTTCCTTATTTTGATGATATGCCCTAATGTTTATTAATTTATTCATATATGTGCATTCATTTCCATGCGCCTAAATCGACCGATTTCAAATTATTCCAAATTTTCTGCAAGAACGGCTCTGCAATTTCCTTCCGTTATGAAAGCGCTACCGTGTGCGGACAATTCGCACACAGAATATTTCGCATCCTGGACATGGTTCTAGGTAAATTGCTCGAATGCAATTGCTCGAAAGCCAATTGCTCGAGATCAATTGCTCGAAAGTAAGTTGCTCGAATGAACTTTTGCTCGGATTGTAAGTTGCTCGAACAGCAATTCCTCGAATATCTTTTGCTCGAAAGATAAAGTTGTGAAATAGCCTTAACTCGAATCACTGATACAGTTAGGCAGGTACATATTATGAAAAACATATTGTCAATATGATATGTTATGTACTATTCCACGAACATGATCATATATATTTATGTCAGGTGCATAACTATTTACTAGTGTTAAAAGTCTTTGTGCACAATCACGGTATACTTTACGACTGATGGTAGGTGGTCGCCCGCTGATCGGTTCCGGACAATTGACCGAAAACAATTCACCGAAAACCATTCGCCGAAAACATTTGCCCGATCGGACATTTCACCGAACGGACAATTGACCGAAAAACAATTTACCGAACACACAATTGACCGATAGACAATTGACCGAATCATACTATATTTTTTTTAAGTCATTTTGAAGACAAAAAGAATGACAAGAATTCCTATTTTTTGCTTCACTTCGATACTTATCAGCTTTAGCATTTATAGCGAATGTGACATTTAATCAACTTACTGATTCCGACATCTTTCCCGAAGAAGCGCAATGTTTCCTAACGGAACATATATTTCTATTTCTGTTGCATGTGTAATAATAAACAAATAAATACAAGAATCTTATTTTTACTTTAGATTTAGAAGAAAACCAAATTAAACAGAAAGGAAAAGAAATTGAAAGTATAAAGATATCAATTGGTAAAAACACCACCCAAACATTCAATTCTCAATTCAATGAAAAAAAGCAAAATTAAAATTAAACTAACTTCAATAGTTTGAGCTACACAACGCATTCCAACATTGAATAATTTTTGGGTACTTTAGGAACCTGAATACTTTTCGCCCAGTTTAACAGTGCATTCGGTAAATTGTTTATTCGGTAAATTGTACATTCGGTGAATTGTCCGTTCGCCGAATTACCCGTTCGGTTAATTGTCTGTTCGGTCAATTGTATTCGGGCAATTGTTTTCGGTCAATTGTTTTCGGGGAATTGTCCTAAACCCCCCGCTGATATGTTGCTCTATTCGTAATTCGTTTACACTATGCTCCCTCTTTAATGCCGAAATAAATTTCCAGATGTTTAGGTGATCTGCACACAGTTGCATTTGGAAAACTCAATGCCATCCCTCCACTGAGTTGTTTGTTTTTGGAAGTCCATGTTGTACGGCATCGAAACAATTCCACATGTTGATCGCGAAATGGGGCGGGCGCCGTCCACGTCGTTGAGGGCGACCGATCCACGTGTCTTCGAAATAATCAACAATAACTTGCAGTTCAGGAGAAAAAATGTTTTGCTCGCAAATGTCTTGAAAAGCGGGAATTACATCTTGAGGTGGACCGAATGCCAAGGCCGGAAGCAGACCTTTGGCTTGATCATGCATGCATAAATTTAAGTTAATTGCGAACTTCATTCGAGCAAACCGTTTTCGAGCAATTGCCGTTCGAGGAATTTGTAATTCGAGAAAATTGACTTTCGAGCAATTGATTTTCGAGCAAATGATTTCGAGCAATTGCGGTCGAGGAACTTGACGGCACCGACTATAAGGATATTTCTCTCCCTTATATTTCACTCTTGGAATAATGTACACGAGATAAACTACGATTTCACTTCCTGAACAGTTTGGCACTTCCATTATTGGTACTTTAGGAGAGTGTTTGGGAGGTATATAGCTTTAAAAAAATCCGCTTTATCAAAAAATAAATAAAAATATTTGGTCTTAGAAATGGCAGTTTACGTTATTCATCTTGCCGTTCTACTTGTTTCAGTAAAAGAAATTGCCTTTCATAGTGTCTGGTCTGTTACAGAAAGGTTTGCTGGGTTACGACTTGTTCTATACTACTCGGAGTTTATCTCGTGTACATTATTCCGAGAGTGAAATATAAGGGAGAGAAATATCCTTATAGTGGATTTGTCCGAACACGATCTACAAAGATTAACATTATTCCACAGTTTCTAGTCCTTTGCGAGGTTTTTCTAGCACGTCTTTTTTAGTGATAACTTGGTGTGTAGCTAGACCGGTCAAAATCTACATAAAATAAAGAAAACATTGCAAACGCGCATGTAACTACGATTTTTTTATATGTTGTTAGGTCCCTTGAGAGTAGTTAACACCCAAGTTTGCAACCCTGAAAACCTTGTGCTACCCCCACGGTGCTCGAAAAACTGCGAAATTTTGGCACATATTTCAGTTGTTTAGAAAAATGTACCTTAACGAAGAGTTTTTTCAAGTACGTGTTCTAGTACTTTAATAAAGATAACTAAATTTGCTACAATTTCAGCGAAACCTGAGCACGCTATATCTTTTGGTTGCGAAAATACAGCAAGTCAAAGATGGGCAATTTTCCCGCAGTGCTAGGAAAACTCATCTGTTCAGTAGTTTGAAAGATTAACAAACATCCATGCGTCCATTTCATACTTATAAACTTTCACGTTTATAATATTAAAGGATGATTAGGTTTTCGCTAAATAATAAAAACATTGTGCTCAATAATATATGTATTATTCATGAAGAACAAAAAGTACAAATTTGGCATTTAAGATGCAAGTAAATACAAAAAACAGTAATAAATTAAAACTTTAAATTTACACAAATTAAGAGCTTTAGACTCTCGCCCTTTTGGAAGGACCAGGTTCAACCACTCAAGATCAGTGGGGGGGAGTGGGGGTGGAGAGATAGTGTTTTCTGGAGGTGGAGGCGGGTCGGCATATGGTGTTGGATTGTCCTCATCCTCGTCCTCCTCGTCCATAACTATAGGGATGGCGTTATTGCAATTTCGACCGTGGCAAACGGAACATAAGACAGAGCACTTGAGCCCGGCCTTTCTGCAAGTGCACGAACCTAAGGAACCTTTCTTGCATTTGCAAGCCAACATTTTAAGCAGGGTCTGAGGAGCGGGCTCTGCGCACCAGAGTTGGACTGGGTCACTGGGTCACTGGGTCAACTGGGTCACCTGGGTCACTAAATTAAACTGGGTCACTGGGTCGCTGGGTCACGTCATACTCTTTTCAGTTAGACCCAGTGACCCAGTTTGACCCAGTGACCCAGTTTGACCCAGTGACCCAGTTTGACCCAGTGACCCAACTTGACCCAGTGACCCAACTTGACCCAGTGACCCAGTTTGACCCAGTGACCCAGTTTGACCCAGCGACCCAATTTCACCCGGGGACCCAATTCGACCCAGTCACCTAGTTTGATCGAATAACGCAGTTAAGTCAGTGCCCTCGGTTCAAGTGTACAGATTATGCAATAAATGAAATGCTGGTTTGTTGAAAATAATACTCGATTGCTTGACAACTGCCATTTCTGTGATGTTTGCTTTAATACTGCCGTAAAAAGCTTTCCATGTCCCGAATTGTATTAGAATAATGTTATTTCTTTGCTTCAGGGGTTACCAGTTTGCTTACAGGTGTTCATTCACATTTAATTTTTTTCTACTAGTTAGCTTAATCCAAATAAATCTTTTCTCTAAATACTTTCATTGACTACTTGACTACAAACTATAAACAAATGCATTTGATTTTTTTAGGTATTAGTTCTCTTGAATGAAATTGGGCTACGTGCTTGTTGCCGAATATTATTGAGGAAGTTTTTTTAAAATTAAAAGTTACTTGAAATTGTTTTGGATGATACCTAACAATAATTTAATTACTGGGCCACCGGGTCAAGACGGGTCACTGAGTAAAGCTGGGTCAAGAGTCACTGGGTCAGCTGGGTCAGCTGGGTCACCGGGTCAAACTGGGTCACCGGGTCAAGCTGGGTCACCGGGTCAAGCTGGGGTCACTGGGTCAACTGGTCAAGCTGGGTCACCGGGTCAAACTGGGTCACCGGGTCAACTGGGTCACCGGGTCACTGGGTCACCGGGTCACTGGGTCAGTAAACTAACTGGGTCACCGGGTCACTGGGTCACTCTATGCTTGACCCAGTCCAACTCTGCTGCGCACATTGTGACAGGCATTAGACCTTGTTCGCTGGTCTCCCATCCCCAGTCACACAACCATTTTTGTACTTGGTGGTAAGTTCTCCACGAATGATATATTGCAGCATCTGTAGTTGGGGGGAGGCGAGCAAGGTTCACTTTGACCGTTACTGCCGATTTGACAAATGCTGAGTATCGCAAAGTATTCAGTGTCCCCGCATCTCCTCCGTAGAGGTTGATCAAGATCTTCTCGCCAGCATTTCCTACGTCTTCCTTGTTGGAGTTTGGGTCAAGGAAAATGTTGGTGAGATCTATACAGTCGGGTTTTTTTAAGAAGTTTCTCCACGTTTTTCACTTGCTTCAATAAGTGCGAGGATTCCCTTTATTTTTAACAATCTCCACTTTGCCTTCCAGTAGGCTTAAATGACATATAAAACAATCGCCCGGTGAATCCGACATCTTGTAAGAAATTTATTTGCGATCACACTATATGGTTTCCTTTTTTCACTATTGTCCGAACTTAAGAATTTTAAGAGAAGAACTGCATAGTAATAACAGAAACAGCTCCGCCTACATCAGCTAGTACAGGCGTTGTCGTCTGGTGATGCTGAAACAAAAAAACGAAACTGAAACAAAAGCTGTTACATCGAAAATTCTGCAATTTCACAGTTTTCCTAGCACTGGGGGAAAATTACCCATCTTTGACTTGCTGTATTTTCGCAACCAAAAGACATAGCGTGCTCAGGTTTCGCTGAAATTGTAGCAAATTTAGTTATCTTTATTAAAGTACTAGAACACGTACTTGAAAAAACTCTTCGTTAAGGTACATTTTTCTAAACAACTGAAATATGTGCCAAAATTTCGCAGTTTTTCGAGCACCGTTGGTGCACAAGGTTTTCAGGGTTGCAAACTTGGGTGTTAACTACTCTCAAGGGACCTAACAACATATAAAAAAATCGTAGTTACATGCGCGTTTGCAATGTTTGATGTCGATATTGACCGAGCTAAGCGGTACATTACCAATATTGGAAGCTTGGTGGATTTTATTCGCAGATTAAGGCTTAGGTTTTGATCTGGGTTCTAGGAAATGGTCAAAGTTATTCCAGTTCGCATTTTTAGCTGATAATTTTGATGGAAGTGGGTATGCGACAGTCATGTCCAGAAGTATACAGCCTTTGGCAATCGATTCGTTGCAAGAGACGACTGGAATGCCAAGCATACGCAATGCAATGACTCGATAACGAGATAAGGACGCAACTTACTAAAAAAAATGACAGATAATAACTATACGACCACCTTTCAAATGGAGTTCATATCTGTTGGCCAAGTGATACAAGAAAGATTCCAGATGTCCCAGATCTTTACACAACAAAAGGTATCTGGAATCGATTGAGGCATGTAATTCTGCACATGTTCTTCGTGTTAGGATTTTGAGTTGGGTTTTCCCGTCGGTATCCTCGTGCAGTGTTGTTTTTAGATGTTACCAACTAACTATCCGAATGATCTTCATTTGCACACTTTGCAGGGATATATACATTTGCATTACTTCCCTTCATTGGTCACGACTTATTTTAGGAGACAAAAATGCCACCATTTCTAGCATTTCCTTTCATTTCCCCAAATTTACACAAAATTTCTCCGAATTAACGTGAAATGGGTACCATTACTTTGCTATAGAAACCTTTTGTTTCCTTAAAATTTCCTCAGAATTTCCTAATATTTCCCTAGAATTTCCCCATTCCTTTGAAATTTAACTATTTATATAAATTTTGTAATATTTCCCCAGAATTTCCTCTAATTTCGTACATTTCGTACATTTCCTACATATTTCCCAGAAGTTTCCTCGAAATTTGCTATATGAATGAGAGACAAGAATTTCCCTCGAGATCAATTCCTCGTTACTTTCGCATAACAGGATCGATATCATTTTTACGTTTAGTATGTAATAAGCAAATTAATTCATAGTCGGTAACAATCGTAAATTGCTTGGCCGGGTGTTAGAATTTTGTGTAATGCAAAAATTGGTTGGACAATATCGAAGCGTGCTCATCTTTAAGTTACCACCAGTTCCAGAATATTTTGGATTTCTCTCTTATCAATTAGAGAAACTATTTTACTATTCGATTCGATGTTGCATAAACCCAATCCAAATTATCCAATTATTTCCTTAAAACCCTTATTTTTCTTCCCATTCCATTGTAGCATTCGAGCATATTTTATATAATATCGGTAGTATGTACGCGGTCATATAACGCTAATTTGACCTCGTGAAATGCGTTTTTTGAAATCTTATTAGGAAACTTGGAAATTTCATTCGAAATCTTGTTAGTAATTTCACTAAAGTCTTAGAAACATTGTGGCAAATTTTCTTGGAATAAACATTCTTCAAAAATCCTATTCAAAATCATCTTTTCTGAATACTCCCTAACTCCTTATGAGAAATATTTTCTATATCATGCAACAATGCCCTGTTTCAAATATTAACATGTGCTCAAACTATAACAAATAAAACAAACTTCCCAATTTGGTAATGCATTTATTTAATTGATTCTACTTGTTATATTCCCATATCTAAAATTCTGGGCTCTTGATCTACTTTTGTTAGTCGTGGGGCGATTTTAGTCTTGAACCTACCCCTTCACTAATCCAACTGAAAAACCTATTTACAAGGATTTGATCTGACCAACGTGCAATTTTAGAACTTATAATGGGGTGTCCCAGTTTACTTCGAATTTGATTTACTTTCTACATTATAACAAACTAATAAGGAGGCCCATAAGGCCCAAATGGCTATCATTTGGTTCCGCTGGTACATTTGAACGGACGTAGCTCCTCTTTTTGTACTTATTTATTACAAATTACATTTTCTTCTAGAATTATGAGCTAATCATCACAAGCTCTTATTTGCAAATAGCGGGGTAACATTTTTTAAGTAAATAAATATAAATAAATTAAGATTTTGGAATGAGCCTGACACTGTGTCGCGAAAATTCTTTTTTCCACATTGAAACTTATTGGATCTGAGTTGTGCGTGAAGGGCACCATATCACACTTTTAGCTAATGCATAAAATATTGTGACTGTGTCATTAGCCCCTCCATTCGGAGGGTTGTATTGCTGTCTATCTATGTCATTAGTGTTATGGACGATTCTTCTTCACTATTTTGTTCAGGACGCTCTTTACCCTTTTTCTCGGCCATAACGATCACCGCGACGATCTTCTATCTTCTGTAACTTCACAACTCTTCCAGTTATTTTTCACGTTGCTTCTAAGCCACTTTTCCAGTAAGAACTAAGAAGTAAGATTGGGTGGATTTGTAGATTAAGAAAGGAAACGTTTTGAAACTGTTTCGATTTTTCACTATACGGTTGCAATTTTCAATGCCCCCGATGGTTGCATGGATTGCGAAATCTGTGAATTTTTTCCATACCTTTTTAATTTAAGAATTAACGCACTACTACAATTTACAAATGTCATTCAAAACATTTTCATTCGACATATTATTATATGCCTAGCAACTTAAGCAACAAATGTATAACATATAAGTACCGTTTATCCATTTCTATTGGGTTCTCGTCGAATATTTCACCGCAAATTTTATATTTTCACAATGAAAAAGCATGTTTTTATTTTGCAAACAAAAAATGAGCAGCAACTTAGAATTTTGCAAATGATGTTAGATTTCGAAACGTTTTTTGGCTAACAGAAGTAGAAAAATCTCCGCTGCATAAAAAAAAACGGAAGTGTGAGGCGATCTTGTCTTAGACAATTGTTACGTGTAGTAATTAAAAATTTGATAATAGCCGGAACATTTTCTTTATATTGTAATCGCTGTCATGACCGAGATTTGGTTGTTCCGGACCATTGAGTGCATACAAAACAAACCACCCTCTTGGGAAGTGGAGGCAGCGGTGGCATTCAGGTTTTCTACAATGTGCCTAGGCGTATGGCTTGCAGAAGCTCCAGTCGCGGAAGCAACCGAAGCTTTTTTGGTAAGCAGTTACACGTGCATACTAAACTGCAATATATTCTTTTTTTCAGGAATCTTGCGTGTGTCTTCTGATAGGTTGCGAAACTAAAAGGACCATTCTGGTAACAGCGCCTTATCTACGACTACTCGTGACTCATTAAGTGTATTTTTTAGATTTATCAAATTATGACATTCTGCTGCCACTGTATTTTCGAAATTACCGTGGTGACTATATGGTCTACACGCAGGTTACGCAAACACGTACGGCGAACAGTGATGATTTCGGATTATATAAGTTTTCTTGAAGAGGGGTACCAGGTGCACAGGTTTTAATTTAAGTTTAATGGTCTTTCATTTTTTTTCTTTTTAAGAATTCAGTTTGTTTTTTAAGTATTTCGTTTTCTTTAAATATTTTTTGTACCTATGTTAAAAGTACGGGTTTGACTTATGTCTAAACTAATCATAGTATTTTTGAAATGTTTGAGAACTTTCAATTCACTCAAGTAAACTCGGTATTTTCAGTGTACCGAGTAACCATTTAAGAATTGTAAATGGTGCATCTCAGTAATAAAGAGAGAGTAGTGTTGGGATGACCAATGGAAAATGCTAGACATTGTGTTTGTTTTTCAACAATCACCCCTAGGGAGCGAAATAAGGACTTCGCCACATTTGATTAAATACATAAAAATAATGGGAGTAATTTGTTAACAAATGTTCAAGGTTTTTCCAGGGTGCAAATTATTCCGGTGCGAATGATCCGGCAACGCTTTTTTAGGGTGATGTAAAATGCCCCGAATGTCCAGAGTAAGAAATATTCTGGGATCGAATTGTTCTCAAACGTAATAAACGCTATATATACGAATATTGTTGCTAGAAAGGTATAATATCCAGACCCTTTTTCGAAACCCCAGATTGTAAATTTCGTTCCAGAACAATAATTTCAAAAAATGCTATTGGACATTTTGGATTGTTTGTATTTTCTATCAACCGATTTGTGAGTAAGATTGGAAAGTGAATATGTATTTGCTGTTTTTTGAACAACTTAATAAACTAAAGCCGAGACTAAAGCTATTGTTTAATGTTATTCCAAACTAAGTTCTTCAAATGTTCAAATATTGTTTTATTACCTATCATAATTTTTGTTTATTATTTCTTATTTTTCAAAAATTGCACAATTTTTTAAATAAGACTTGTATGTAGATTCCTGTTTTGCTTATACAGTATATAAGTAGCGAATGTTCCAGAAATCCCGTCAGATTTCGAGGCGCCTTAAAAGATTAGTCATCACCGATAAAAAACAAACGCGGATGTGACGCAATCTTTCATGGAAATATAACGTGTTACTCTAGAATATTCTCAAGCGCCCTTGAACACTCCACAACATTCGAGAAAGAATGTTGTTTGGTATATAAGCAATAAGCAAACCGAACTGTGGTTCGAGTTCAGTTCCAACTCCGATGGGCTTGTGTTTTGTTATAAATTGAAAGTGATAAATAATAATTAGGTATGGTTATAAATTACTAAAAAACACTTTAAACGTAATTAAATTTGCGTTACAATATGTATATCATTTATGCGCCCACAATCTGGGAAACAACCACGGAAACACAAAAATGAACCTAACTCATTTAATACCTAACTTAAATACTTTCAACTAAAAACATTTTCTTAATTAATATCCCCACGTATAAATTGGTTGGAGTTTTCTATTTCTTCTTTTGTTAATGTTTCTAATAAATGTTTGATCATTTATGAGAATGCTACATTGTACCATATTAAGCAATTTTCAAGAGCGTGCTCTCTAGCTACGGCCCTGCATTGGCGCACAAAATAGGCACAAAACTGTAGTACTAGTGTTATGTGGATACGAAAATGATGGTGTTCCAGTAGTATTAACCCCCAACGGAAAATGTTCTCGTAAAAGAAAAGCGCAAAAAATTTCGGGATTGGCGCACAAGTTAGCACAATATTTTGTAACAAATTGGGGTGTCGATTTAGGGGTGCTAACTTAATCCACCTAGAAAAACTTTCTCGCATATGCCGCTAAGATTGTATTTATCCGTGTAAATGTTAAAACAGGCTCTACGTGAGGTAGGTATCCATTTTTTAAACAAAGACGGCAATTCCGCATTTATTTTCACTTACAACAAAATATGTAAAGCATAAATTACCTACTTCTTAACGACGCCTAACACGGACACGAAAATCTCCGGCATGTAAGCAAATGCACGCGTCGGTTTATCAGCGATGCCCGTCTATTTCACATGAGTGCCAGGAGCTTTCTCATCTACCACCCAAAAGGAGAAATTTTCAGAAAAATGCTTACGTAATGAAACATGTAGCTCACCCCTTTTACTACATTTTTTAGTAAACGTGGTGTTTTAGCTAATTAAATATTATTTATGCTCGCCGAGCACGACAATATTCCCTAATACTAAATTAATGTATGACCACTGCATGATTCTACTGTTTTAATTTCACTATCTAAGGGTTGCGTAAGTCAACAAGTATTCCGAATTTTAGTTTAAATTAACGTAGTGACGCGCTTATGTAGATGCATATGTAATGCGGCAAGCCATACAAGGAGTAAGTATGAGCGGATTATTATGCCTTAGTGATTCAGCTTCTTGAATTCAGATTAACACACTGAATGGAATATATTATGTAACGTACTCCGGGAGGTGAAATATTTATTTCAGTCAAATTCCTTTCAATCAAAATCGCATTGCCGTCTCTACAGTAATTCGATACCTTCTTTTATTGCCTCTCTACGTGAAATGGAAACGTGAAATTGAACAGTGGTGGGTGTAATACGGAATTGGACAAAGACGGAGGCCTTTTTGCAATTTCCTTGGCAAATTATATAATGTATCGTATTTCTATATAAAACTGATGATCAACAGTGGAGGAATTAATCCGAAACGAGGGGTACGTACTCTTTTACACGCAAGCACAACGGACGATAATATTCTGTAATAATTCATGCCATAGTGGAATATGGTCGGAGAGAACACAATGGCGCCGCTAACATGATTCGAGTATACAACAGTTAGTTTGTTTGTGTGTTGTGCTTGTGCACTGCGTTGCACATAATTTCAATTTAGTACTGAACGCTTCGATAAACACACAGTTGACTATGAAACTTTCATGATTTAATAAATATTGCGGGAGGTATGTTTTCTAGCAAAAATCGTGGTGCTTCACGAAAATTACGGCCGGGGATGAATTTTTTATGCTATCCTTACTGCAATATAAAATTTAACATTAGCAAAAGAATAGGTATATGGAGGCCTTAGAGATGAAATGTGTGACAGTCTCCTTTTTCTATAACTTAATGAATCTCAGCGATGAAATGTTTTTCAATAAATTAATTAATGGTATAAACGTCAAATATTTCTTGTATTTTACTTTAAATGAAGATAATGAAAGTATTTTTAAATCATTCGGTATTGAATTAACAGATGAAAATACGAAAAATCTCTGAAAAAGTGTTGTAGAATGCATAGGTGTAATTAAATTTTCCAAATGCTTGAGTCTTTTCTAAGGGGTTGACAGTGTACCTACAAAGTAAGCTTATGGTGTATAGCTGACGTCTATTCGACATTTGTAACCACTGCAATTCCTTCAATTTAATTGAAACATGTTTTGCAGTTTTTGAATGCGATATGGCAAAATATTGTGGAAGCAAGGTCCATTAATCATGTGGCACTAAGTGAAATTTGACAAGTCATATGGGATTCGCACAGCAATATCTTTAATTTAATACAACTGTCTTAGAGCGATATAAGCAAATTTAATATTTTTATTCTCTAATCAATAATAATTCCCAAATTCTTTATCTCATTTGATTTTTCAATAAAAAAAACATTATTAATTTCTATACACAGATTTTCTATTAACCATGTCCTATACAATCCGGTGCAAACACAATACCTGCTGATTTATACGGATTAAGTGTTATAGAATGGTCAGTTGCCTTCCTTACAATACTTTTGATATCAGAATCCATGACCTCACAAGCTCTCAACCAATCGAGTTTTTCATTTGCATAGAAAGCGCTAGCGCAGTTCGATAAGCAATGGCGGATTTACATATAGGCACACTAAGCACGTGCCTAGGGGCGGCAGCTTTAGAGGGCGGCATTTTTTGCACTATATTTATTTTAGTAATATTTTACTTAAGTTTTAGTACCCTAACAAGTTACAAATGACAAAAATTTTTAATTAAAATTATGAAATAAATTGGAATTGGTAGATAGTTTAAACAAACTGTAACTGTAAGAACGATCGACAATTCAAGTTTTGAAGTGTTTGAAAACTTAAATCCTAGGTATATTGTATTTCTTTTCCTATTAGTTTTAAAAATTTCAATTTATAATGTGATTTTTATTAGCATCTTCTAAAAGCACTACAAACCTTAACACACACCAACAAATCCGTAAGCATATGTACCGACTCACTCTCATCTCTCCAATCCATAAAGAACATCTACACACAAAACCCAATTGTCCAAGATATTCACGAGGTATGCCATCGACTGACGTCCAATGGAACTGCGGTCACTATAATCTGGCTTCCGTCACATACCGGCATAAATGGTAACGAAAATGCAGACAAAGCCGCAAAACAAGCTCGATCATCTGACATACCCATCGAAAAATTGCAGTTGGCGTACGATCTAAAATCTCTCATCAGACGAGACAGCCTAAAAACATGGCAGTAGCACTGGAATAGGCTAAACACGAAACTGCACCAAATCCAAGTCAACGTAACTCCTACCAAAATACCACCAATGTCAAGAAGAGACAAAATCGTCATATAAGAAGACTGAGAATAGGCCACTCTCACCTCTCGCATGGTTACCTAATGGCATCCGAAAATCCTCCAGTCTGCGAACACTGCAACACCAGATTAACAATAAGCCATGTCCTGTTAGAATGTCGCCGTTACAGTACCTCTCGACTGGACCACCACCTCAGTGAATCACTCCAGAACATCTTAAGCAACCAGCTCTACGATGTAATAAACTTTCTGAAATCAACAAACTTGTACAAGTGCATCTAATGTAAATCCCTGTACTTACCTGTACTCGCTATATACGTGTCAATGGCCTTGCTGTCGAGACACAATAATAAATTAAAAAAAAAAATTCATTGCAATTTAAAGATTATTTTTTGAGGGGCGCATATCTTTCGGTGTGCCTAGGGGCGCAAAAAATTTGAATCCGCACTGTTGATAAGGCATCATTAAAATCTGCCGTGTAGATCAAAAATAATAATGGCCCCAAAATCGATCACTGTGGAACTCCAACACTGGATTTAGATAATTTATATCATAACGTATTGTATACTTAATTTAATAAAAGTGTAATGATGATCTATTTTAACTTACAAAATAATCACTCGTGATTAATTGTATCGAATGCTTTCGAATAACCAATTAAAACAAGAGCAGTAGATTTTCTATTATCCATAGCACTAAATATATCATTAGCAACCTTAGCTAATGTACTTGATGTACTGTAACCCGCTCTAAATCCGGCTTGATTGTCGGAAATAATTTTGGCGCATTTTGTGAAACCATGAATTTGTTCATGAACAATCTTCTCTACAAGTCTGGATAAAATGAGGAGAGTTAAAACAGGCCGCAAATCCGAAAAGACATTTATAGTGCTTACTTTAGGCATCTGGATAAATTGCCTGTAGCACAAAATTATTAACAATATTAGTAAGTGGTCCAATAATATGTGGTTTACAATAACTAATCATATTTAACCACAATTTATCTATCCCCTCCGCCTTATTCAAAATATGATCAAGATCGTCTCGCGATACCAATGCAAGATCAAAAGTAGGAACAAATTATTTTCTTTTTATCACATTTAAACGGCATCAGTGAAGTAATGATTTAACTTGTATTTATCATGAATAATTCGGGTTTGTCCCAAAGCCTTCCACATAATATATTTACCGTTTACATTATGACTTGCAAATTCGATAAAAGCTAATTTTTGTCCTCTGTAATTGCAGCGGTGAGTTCGTAATTTTTTATATGATAATTTAAATTGATTAAAGGCAGTATCTCTAAGTTTTCGCATAAGTTTAATAACATTCTTACATCAGTTATTAGTTAACCATGGAGCACGACTTTACGGGAGCATGTTTATTAAAAAGTGATAGTAATTTTGTTAAGTAATGAACATGTTCATTCACATCTACAATCCTGGATATAAATATCAAACTACTGTCTTAAATTATACTGCGAAAACCTCATATGTAGAAGTAAGTGCACGGTTTGTGTCTTATTTCTTTTGGATATGGAGTCCACACCATTAAACTAGGTTACATTGTCTTATATCTGTGATTTGCATTCGTCACCGTGTCAATAACTGCAGTTTTTGAGTGTCAATGGACGGTATTTTGATCGGAGCCGCTGTTAGGTTCGTATCAAAACACAATTAAGGAAATTTAAATAAAGCTATATTACGATATACTATGTCAAAATCCAGTATTAATAAATGGGGAACAATTTCTTGTTCGGTGGTGCTTAGATTGATGCAATGATGGACTTTACAGTCAAAAGATTCAAATTTTTTGTAGTGATCACCCTCGGCCCATTTGAAACACTTGTCCAGGTGACAAAAGCTTTTTAAACTGCCACCCTACACTGAGACAGACAGACTCGGTCACGGTAACAAGTTGTGTGAAACTGACAGCAATTGTTTCGGACATATACAAAACTATTTGACAGAAAAAGACTTTGTAACAATCAGATAGGGTATATAAATCTGATAAAACAGATTTTCAGTTATGCTAAAAAAATAGAAACTTATTAGCCCCAAAAGGAACAAGTAATATTTATGATGAAGTAGACTGATGCCAAATGCCAAGTAAAAATATGATTTTACCGTTTGCCCTTACAACTGAAATTGTACAATCTGTTCCCAGCAAGTGGGGGACCATACCACTCAGAAGAATCGAACCTCTAAATTTGCTGACATTGTTTAAAACTAATACGCCTCATGCAAAATTTCAGTAGAGAAAGCAATCCAGGTTTGTCACTACGGAAAGTTTCAGAACGACCACAACTAATCAAATCTCCAATCCGTTACAAGGCTTTATACTTTAATTATTAATTAGTTTACACTCAAAACGTTATTGGAGTATTTTTTTTCGAATCTCGAGGTACTTTGAAGGGGCTATCTAGTCAGCAATTAAAAATTTTGCCAAGAAATGGTCTCAAATATTTTTTGGAATATAAAAAAACCCACTTAATTTATTATAAGTGTTATCATAGAACTGCATTGCGGAAAGGTTTAGAACTATGGGAGGGGCTGTCTAGAATTCGAAAACTTAGACTTAGATATTATTTTTTCGCCACGGATTTCTAGGCAAAAACCTTCTTTATCATTTACATTCTTTAAAATATTGAACCTATCACCTTTGATAAGTTTTACTGCCGAAAAATCCAAGTCACACCCAAGAATAGATAGCAGGGGACCTGAACCATGATCGACCGTGTCAAACTTTATATTATGGTATTTAATCGACAATGTAACTATAGAATTCCGAGATTCTGAGGCATGGCAAATAAGCCACCCTATGTATGTCTCGTTTAGTCCTACCTTTAAATTTTTTGGACGTATTTCACAGACGACACCATTCCTAATTATACATTATTGTATAGTAGTAAAAAGCAAATTTGCTTTAAAATCGTACCTTTGAGTGAGGGAAGGAATTTATTTATTTAGTCTTTCGTGAAATAGCAATGTACGGTCTCTGACGAAATTAATGGTTTTCGATGTAAAAGTTGCAGCTTTAGTTTAATAATAATAATAATAGTTATCTTTATTTTGCTATACATCATAATAAATACAAACTTAAAACATTGTTTGGCAAAAGACATATTCTCATGGTTCGTAGACCGTCTGAGGAGTTGCTTCTTAAATAAAAATATAAATACTATAAAATAAAATAAGCCCCCTTTTGCTATATATAGCAGCAAAAGAAAAGAAAAAAATTATAACTAACCTAAGCAAACAATTTAAGTATTTAATATAATGAAACTAACTGAAATCTATACTTCCATGCTGCTCTGCAATACAGCATGAGATTAACTGGATCTTTACCATTCAGGTAATCTTTAAATTCATAATAACTTAGCAAAGTTTTATTGAAAAATGAAGATCTAAATTCTGCTAAAATTGGACACACTGCAATAAAATGATATACATCTTCTTCTTCCTTTCTATTACATAAGTTACATAGTTTGTTTGTGTTATTGTAACAATATTTATTTAAAAAGAGTAATTCGCCCCTAGCCTTTAACAACCATGTGATGATATTAGAGTCCAATTCTAATTTCACAAAATTTGTTTCTGTGCTTAATTGTTTGTATAAGGTATGATTACGGCTATTTTTACAATTTGATATGTACCCTAAATAGAGTTCACTTCTTAAAGCTGCAATCACCTCCTCCACCCGTATCTCACCGCGCAACAAACCATCCACAGCTTTAGTTTATAAATATATGCCAGCAGCAAAACGGGTATTTGAACCTATTTTCAAAATTTTCAGTGAAACATGGCTCGTGTGTATTTATTTTCCTTGGTACAGTTGAAGTGAATGAGATCTATTAATTCTGCCAGAGACTGTACATCTGAAGTAGATCGTAAAGGAGAGAAATGTTTGGTTGATTGTATGACGGTTGCATTTTTTGGCAAATTATTGCAGAACACCTGGAATATGCATTTTTCGATCGTAACGAAGTACGTTTGATTTTTTTCGTTACTACAGGAAGTATTCCGTTTATCTGTTAATTTATATGAGACTGGACAACGTGAGTTGCAAAAAATAATATATACCAACATTTGTTTATCACTGCAAGATGAGTAGACGCCTTTTGATTACCTCTTAAATTTTTCATGCTCTACGTCAGTACAATGCGAAGTAATCGTTTTCGCACTCGAATTACGATTATTGACTGTAAACACTTACTCATTAGATTCTTTCTACGTACACAATCGCAAGGTGCCGGTCAGAACCGTAATTATAAAATTTTACACACATCATATTTTATTGTTTAAAATTTGAAATATACAGTTTGTCGGTAGTCGAAGGTAGCCAGTAAATTGATCTGCTAATTGATTAAAATATAGTGCCCCTGCAAATTGGCATTATCTAAGTGATAATTTCTCTCGTCGGTTAGTGTTTGTTTTTTTAAGAAAAGAGATAGAGGTAAGGAAATCATATTTGATACGCAAAATAAAATGCTCATTCTATTTATTTTGATTGCCTGTAACTGGTGGTAAATGGTTTTCAGTTTGTAAGCCAAGTTGTCAATATGGTTGTAGAATTCGATGAAAACATGTTCAACGCTCGGTATTTTGAAGTTGTTGAGGGGAGGAAGCATCTAAACAACTTACTGGACAGAGTGTAAGCGTTTTCATTAATTTTCCTAAATCTACTAATGACATTTCAGTGACTTTTACGTATGTGTCCAATACATATTTTCATTCCTCGGCACAATTTTTTCCTTTATATTTGCCTGTTTGGTGGTTTACCATGAGGTAACATTCTTTAACATTTTTTTCAACTTGGCCAAGTTAGCCTACCACTTCCGTTTTTGAATATTACGTGCTAAACTGAGTGCTATTTTCTTTGCGCAACTGGAAAAAAGCATATCAAATTCTTAAGGGTTGTTGTTTATTTTTTGTATGTTTTGCGTAAAATTGGGGCCCCCAATTCCTTAATGTAAAATATGGGTGACATATTAGGAAAGTGTAGGGACATCGGGATATTTAAAATTGGAATGCTGGCAATCTCGTAATTCGTAATGCAACAATCCTAAATTGAGTAAATTAATAATTTTTATTATTATACAGGGGTGTAACAATGTAAAAAACGTATTGTGGTGGCAGAAACGACCAACGGCCCACATTTCCTTATTTTGATGAGATGCCCTAGTGGCCTAGTGTTTTGTTGAGTTGTCTGCTAGTTTTGACAGAGTCCTAGGTGACATCCCTCCTTCATAAATCCAGGTAGATTGCCTTTCTCTGGATCCTGGAGCTCTTCTATCTCCTTGCATTTATTTAGCACCCATTGTTCCCTCGCCCTTTTAGTTTCTCTTCTTATAATTCATTATTCAGTTGTTGGTATTTCTTTCTTTCGTCTGCCGTACTTTGCCGCGTGTACTTCCTCCTTTCTTCCATCTTTTCGATCATTTCAAATGTTATCTATGGCCTTTGCTCTTTTTCCTCTCCTATACCCCACCTCCTTCTCAGTCACTTTCATTATCGCATTCTTCAGGCTCTTCCATGACCCCTCCTATTTTTTCATTTCAATTCCCAGTGTCCTTCCATATATATTCTTTATCCATCTCCCTTAATTTTACCAGACGAGACGACATTAATCCTTTTCAATTTTATTTCCAACTCTGCCAACAAAAGCACATGGTCACTAATTAATATCTGCACCTGGCACTCCACACGTATTTTTTTAACACATTTCTGTATCTCTCTTCAATCATGATGAAATCAATCTGCTTTAGATATTTGTCTCCAAGGGATGTTTAATTTATTTAAGAATAGTAACGTCTTTATTTAGACAATGAGAAGGAAAAGAATCATAATTCATTATTTATTGACATTACGTCAGAGGAGAATTTCGTTACTCTTCTATGGAATGGTTGAGGTTCTTTTGCTCTCATTTAAACTAAAAATAAAATTTTCACGAACGTACGGTCCTAAGTTCGTACTGTAACCATTTTTCAAAATCGCCCATAACCGTTACGCTGCCGTTCGTATTCGAAATTACCACCGCTCCAGAAATGAGACATCCTCTCATCGCGCGTATCTTTTTAAAAACTCAATTTGCTTCCTAGTATCAATTTGAGTTTTTTTCCATTTGCATCATTTTATAAAATAATACGAACAGTATTGGTATTTTTAGCACATTATACTCAATGGGCATTTTATTGAAAGTATTCAGGTAAAATTTGAAACCTTATTAGGAAATTTCGAATTTTCTTCCTTTCTTAGTAGTTTTACTGCGCATTTTCCGAGGCATTTTCTAGAAACCGCGTTTCAAGAATCTTAGAAACATTACGACAATTCTTCATGGAATAAACGATCCCCGAAAACCTTCTTCGAAATCATCCTACATTCAGAAATTTTTTTTAATTTATTTATTTAGGATAGCTACACCTGGAATGTGTGTCAGATAGTGTTTTAATATTGACATTAAGAGAAGACGCACCAGCATTATTTTGACAAATAAAACAGTAACAAATTTGTCATACGTCCACTGATTTGTGTTAAACCAGGAAAACATGACCTACAATTCTGTTTTGATTTGCGTATTTTTTTTGGGAAAGTGCGCGGTCTCTATTTCTGCTTTTAAATTTCGCGAGTAATTTGATCCCTCGAATTTTATATTTTTTGGCCTGCCTGTACACTGTTTGACGTGATTACTTGAAGACATTTTAATATTATAAAAATTTCCATTTGTTACATACTTAATGGACCACACTGTACTACTTATGATTACTACTAAATTGTTGGAAACGAATAGCTTATCCTCTAGAGCAGGCGTGGGCAACCTTTTTTTCCAAGGGGCCAAAATAAAATTTTTCATATGCGCCACGGGCCACACTTGAAAATCCAAATAAAAAGTATGTTTACAGAAATCAATATTTATCTATTTCTTTTTGGTCTATATCTATTTTTTGCTTTCGTAAAAATCATTTTAAAAAAACAATAAGCACTCTTGAAAATTGACACGATTTTGCATACAAAATTTACCAGACGTGGATAATAAATCCCCATATTCAGCTTGTATCCAAATTTTCATTTATGCTCTTTAAGATTTGTTGCAATATATGGCTTAAAAATGTTGTTTAATCCCAAAACACCTGTCCTTGTATTGCCCCACCCCGTATATATCGCGAGGAAAATTCTGGAAAATACCTGGCGATATTTCTGAAACCAGAAATGCATCTTTAACTAGGCTTTTAAACGCCTTGGAAGCTTCGGATCGCGTCCACTAGATGCTGCACTTGTAACATAATCATATTAATTAATTAATTAAAATGTAACTTGTGGGCCCTATGAAGTATTAACTCTGAATTATGTTAGCGGGCCGGACAAAACTTATCGGCGGGCCGGATCTGGCCCGCGGGCCGTAGGTTGCCCACGCCTGCTCTAGAGTTTGATACGTTTTTTTTTTCGGCTGACAGAATTCGAAATCCCTGTAAGTCAAAAACTAGCACTCACAAATTCACAATATAAAAAAAATGGAAATGTACGGTGATCTTGGTGGAGCCACTGTTACACTCATAGTAGCAATTTAAAATTTGATCATAGCCTGAACATTTCATATATGTGATAATGGTTGTCCTAAACGAATACTGGATGCTTCGCACCATTTCGAGCTTACCGTACGAAGTTGGATTTTTAAAAATATTACTCTCAGTGACGGCTTACAAGCTGTTTACCATGTACGTAGGTATATGGTTCGTCCTGCTTCGTGTCGAGGACGAAACTCAAGCGCTCTTGGTAAGCAGTTACAGGTGTATACCTAAATGCGATAGTTTCCTCTTTTTCAGGACTCTTTCATGTGTTTTATGACGAATTGCAACGTTAAAAGACTCAACTTGGTAAAAACACATTATCTACGATTAATCGTGCCTCATTAGTTATTTTTTTTAGTACCAGCTTATGACCATTTGCTGCCATGGTATTGGAAATGCAGCAATGATAAATATATTTTGTATGCACAAAATAAGTGCATACCTTCGCCGAGTCGAAATGGCTTGGATACAATTGAATTTCCTGGAAGAGGAGTGGTTGGTCAAATAGTTTTGCCAATATTTCCACCTTTATCAATCATTACGTAGCCATAAATGTAAAAAATGTCCTTTATTTTAAATCTTTTTTAGTATTGTAGATGTAACCGTTTAAGTTGTCTTAAGTTTTATGAAATTTATGTACGTGTCACATGCCTTTTAATTTATAACCTAAAATGAAAGTGCCAGCGCGATGCCTGAAAAATGATTCAGAAACGGTCAAATTTTCAGGGAAGAAGGTTATGCGAAATCGTTAATCGTTAATATAAAAAGATAAGTCCCTATTTTCCAAATATGCAATAAAATATGCAGTGGTCTATTTTTTAAAAAAAGTTTGATATGCCACTGGAGTACAGCAGAAAAATGGTGACGGTAATCGTGCACAATTTTTCTCCTACATTTTTTTATTTTTACATTTTATGGTAAAGGCATTATGATCCGAGAGATCTTAAGTGCTACACCCTGTATATTAGAAACTAGATTCTAACTATTCGTTTTATCTTCATAATCGTAAGGTAGGGTAGCTGCAAATTCGCATTACGGAAGCGGTAATTTGTCTCGCCGGTTTAAAGAAACGAAGGAAAAAGCATATTTGGTACATATATAGATATTTTTTATGTGTCGTCAAAGCTTTATCTTCTTGTCCTTTGCTTTATCTTTCCATTTCTCTATCTGATTTTTTATACATTCTGATGACACCGAACTCTATACACCACATTGCATACAGGGTCTTCTAGTCAGCCAATGCGTTGGCTAAATTTTAATAATGCCTTTAGGGTTACGTATTCTCTTCGAATTGATCTTCATATCTTAGTCGTAGTAGCAGTCTTGATGGCTAAAAATGGAGGAATTATGATTTTTGTAAATATACATTCAATTTCGAACCAACGATTAGCTAGCAGCAAGATCAGTTTCCGATGCTTAAAACTTTCAACTAACGAACTGCAAAGTTCATTTGAAACATCGTTACAGTTCCTTGGCTTGCGTATGTTTTGGAACCGCAATGTATCGACAAGGAATACGGAGTAAGATGATTCCACCATCGAAACATTCCGCCATTTCTTTTGTCAACTGATTCCACCTCAGGTGATGAATACCCACTGCTGGCGATTTAGTTCCTTGAATGTTTTCTGCTATTTCTAGTAATTGCGATAAATATTTCTGCCATCATGACAGCCTCACCATCTACGATGCGATTTTGTACAGCAGAGTTAGTGAATACAACTAGAATATGCAAGTGAAAATGCAGCGATAATGTATTGATAAATTCGGAAAAATAAACGTCCAATTCACGTATTCATTATTTAGCTACGCATATTGATTTTGTAGAAGTTGCTGGCATTCAAATATAAATAAATAACTATATTTAGTTGTCGTGTCAAATATCGATATGGACGGTGTCCAGACCACACGGTCTGTTGCATTGGCGGTTTGAAATCAAAATATTGGGCCGGATCGTTCGTTTCAAGCGGGCGTCTCCGACGTAAATGGAAAGCTTTGGCGGTGTGTGTCTCAGTCTTGGAGGTTGTACTTGAAAAAGTCGCAAATTTAACACAAAACCACAACATGTTCTTAAAATCGCAATCCGGGCCATGATTAACATGTTTACGCTAAACACAGAGGAACAGTAGAAAGGCTAACTTGAAACAAAGAACTACACTGAAAAAAATACGTAGCAGTAAGAAGCCCCAAGGAGATCCCTAGAATCGGTCTAAGAAACAAGAAAAGGTGCAAGTGAAAGTGAAAGAAGAAAACCGAATATATAGCTTCAAGGGATATAAATAATGAATATCAAATGATTCGGGCGAAAAACTGAAGAAGCAATACAACACAAAAACGCAAGACCAGTCAGAAAGTGGTAATATCTCGAATACTTTCTAAATAAGCGGGGCAACAAATTTCGTGTGCGGTAAGTTCCTTTGCCACCCTAAAGGTATCATTCAGCAAAAGTTAAAGACATAGAGACTGTGTATACCAAAATGCAAAATTTACATGTAATTTATGCAAAATCAGTATTTTTAAAACTTCTTCCCTAGCTTCTTCCAAAAAACCTCGGAATATTACTTTCAAGAGAAAAATATATGCAATACTAACCCCTTAAAACAATGTTTTCAATGAACCCTTTAATCTGATGGATACTCCTACACAAATTATTAGCACATTGCGTCAATAGGGCTTATTTTTTTAATTTTTAAACCTATGTCGTTTAAAAGCACATTATTTTCTAGAACTAAACTCATAATACAGCAGCAAAAATATGAAAATGAAATATTATACAGGGTGGTGCCTAGCGCAACGCAGCATAGGGATTTCAATGGTAATTTCTTTATAGTCACCATACTAGCTCCCCTAATTATTTTACAGCAAAAGTCTAAATACGTTTTTTTAGAGAAAAAAATACTGCATCTATTCATACTATTACTTATAATTTTCCGTTTTTCAAAACCGTAGAAATCGACAAAATAAAAAATTACATTTTTATAAATCAGTGTTGCTTTGGAATCTTTCAAAAATTAGAAGCGCATCGCATCTAAGTTATCGTTGTTTGACGTCGAACGATTTTCATATTTAATTCTGTTTCAAATAACCGACGGCGACGCAAGAAAAAGCGTCTATGGGGTAATATTTTTTTAGAGAATGTAATACTGCATCTGCATCGGATACTATTTGTTTATCATTTTCCGGAACCAGAGTACATAATCGAAGAAAAAGAAATTGATTTGAGGAAGAATTGTTCTTAAACTTATACCTATTCGGATGTTCCGCTACTGTAGCCAAAACGTTGATTGTATTGTCGTTTTCCTGATGGTTTTGACAGACATTTAGAACGTTATTGCACTTGCAGTTATTTAACTAATTTGTAAACAAGTATAAATTATTAAATTTAATAAACGTCAAAGGCAAATAATTAAACGTGATCGCTGTTTTTTAAGTAATTCCAAGGCATATCTGATTTATTGTAAAATGAACCTTTTTATTTTTTCGATTTCTACGGTTTTGAAAAACGGAAAGTTATAATTAATAGTATGAACAGATGCAGTATTTTTTTCTCTAAAAAAACGTATTTAGACTTTTGCTCTAAAATAATTTGGAGAGCTAGTAATTGACTATAAAGAAATTACCATTGAAATCCCTATGCTGCGTCGCGCTAGGCACCACCCGGTATATCATATTACAAGAGACTCACCTTTATTTGATGGGACATTTTTAAAAGATAGCACTCTAAATATGTATTAAGTCTTCGGTTAGGCGATGTTTCTGTCGGGGATGTTTAGTTCGTTTTCTGTGAAAGATAGCGGTACATTTTTAATAGGTTTTTCATTTGGGATTTGATACGTGTGATACGAAACTTTATGGGTTTGGTAGTGTTTAGTAAAAATTCTGTAATCATCTTCTGTAGTGACAGTAGTTAGTTGAAAATATTGTGGTAAACGCACCCTTCATAATTTCTTAATATCAGAGCCAATTTCCCGGTATGATTAACTGTACCATGAATGAAAATTAGAGGTACTTTTTTTGAAGTCGGTGTCGGTTGTGGTTGGGAACTGTCGCTTTGGGAGCTTTCTATAAATGTCAAGGTCCAAAACAGCAAAACAGTCTAAAGTAGTTCCTTGGACTGTTTTCCAATTATCAAGTTTCGAAATCATAAGATTATGTGAGTACACAAGAGAAGCAAACAAAAAGAAACAACAAGAAAATGGCCCGAGAGCGTCTTTGACTTTGGTTCATTATCGGCACGAATTTTATCAGAACAAAGCAGAAATGTAATTTGAAATTAATGTCATAAGTTAGTGGTATCCTTTCATGTGGTGCGGCCTTTATTGAGAGAATCTGGCTAATTTTTGGTAATTTCAAAGTCGACATTTTCCCTCTCTAACGACGCAACTGTTTTTCAAAGGGGTTTGTTCGCCATATAAATCCTAATTAAAAGGATTCCACTTTTATGTATCATACATACCTAATACCAATCGGTACACCAAGACGTGGAATGGGATAAAATATTTTATACCACCCTCTGCAAAATTTGGAAATGACATGTCCGATCAGTATAAGATATAAAGGGATATAGAGAGAATCCGATTTAAATTGCATTCTACTAACGTTTTCATTTCTATCTATAAAATATTGCAGATACTTAAATTTGCCTGAATTTGCCTTTACCAGATTCTATTGGGATACTCTAAATAAAGGAAATCTGGAAATATAAAAAACACCCCGCGTAATTGTGTGGCAACAATTGTAAGTTTCAAAAATAAAGTTAAATTAGCGAAAATTTTTTAACGCTTTTCACTGATTTTCGCACGGTTTAGTGATTATTAAGAACAAAATTTCAATGTACATCACAAGTTAATAAAAGACTAGCGGCAAGCTGTAAAAATTGGGTTTATCGAATCCTCAGAAGGAAACACGCTAATGTAATATAAAAGTTATTCACTCATCTTAAATATAACCTAATTTCCACTGTATCTTTCTTTTCAAAATTGCATTGTCTTTTATTTACCTTGCTAAAGACCAGATTTCGAAAAGAGAATCAAAATCGAATTATAGGTATAGCGCAATCGTATAAGTAGGTATAGGTAATTTATTTCCCGGTACCGACGTTTACAAAAATATAAATTGACGGAATTGAACGACAACAATCAACCCTTCAAAGATTAGTGGACCACACAATTCCTCTAAAGCTAAAATGAAATAGCAAGTTTCCACTTTAGCTATTGCCGACATATTCGAGGATGGAATATAGATTTAGGCGAGCGGCGAGTAAAGTCCTCGAAAAACCCCATGCGAATAGTTTTTAAGGTCATTTTGCCTTGTGTATGAATTCCTGGCGCATCTAAAATTATTTACACATGATCACAATTGTTTATACGTATTATAGTCCTAAGAAACATTTTTTCTTCTGCACTTGTTGTTAATAGCGTATAACATTAAAACGATAGATTTAGCCGGTCCACCCCTGCGGTCACACAAAATGGGCTAAGTTTCGTAATTGTAGTTTGATAATTAACGTAGTCTAAAATTGTAATGAAGCTATATCTGTGGCTGGCAAGTCTTAATCCCCAATTATGTCCGAAATAATTAGTCCAGTATAATTGCCTAATTACTCCAACCCAAAAAATAATTTCTGAATTTCAATTAAATGTAAATAAATGTCCAATTTGTTGATGTTTTATTTATACCCCTTTGGGTTGAAACGTGCTATTAAGCTAATTTAGTTTCTTACTAATTAGGGGAATTTAGTCATACTTCTTATATGTATTTAGCAGCAATTGTGTTAGTATTTTGGTTTGCAAATGTTTTTTTTTGTACTGTTTGCATTGATGTCTACGCTGTACATATAACATCACTTATTCAATTTGATTTTATTGATCCCCTGACCGGAAAATAAATAGAAAGGAATAACAGATTTATAGATTGTAAGTGCAATTCGACTTGATTCAACACATGAGACAACGAGAATGGATCACTTCAGGAGATTGTTTCATAAAAAGAGAACATTCTCACAAGCTATACGTCGTTTTCCTTCACAGAAAAATGAATCAGGAGACTATTTCGGCGAAAGTGAATCAGTGATTTTGTTGCAATAGCATGGGAATTCACTTGAACGTTTTGGACGTCTAAAAGTAATAATAACTTTAGTTAATTCTTCTCATATACTCATGCAGTTCACGGACAGTGCAGTTAGTAACGACAGGGGTGGATTTATCCATAGACTGAGGGCAGAGAATTTATCATGATTGATGAATATCAAAGTTTGCTTTAAAAGGCATTGCTTTATTCTTCAACTTGATCCGTAAAACAGTCTCCGCCTGGAGATGAGATAACGTTAATGTAAATTTTTAAAAAGTTTGAGAAGCTGTCAATGATGCCAAAACAAGAATTGTTGAGGAATATGAGGCTGTGACCGTTAATTAACCGATTTTTTTGGGAAAACGGCAAAACATATCCGATAACTAAATTTCGTGATCTTCCTGTACCTTTGTTAAGTTTATAAACTAGAATCTTTGGTTATAATAGCGACCACGTACACGAAACCGTTAGCCAATTAACCGCTTAGAATATAAAGGCCGATCAAATGTCAATTGGATGGTGGTAGCATTTCGCTTTCCATATTGAAACACCAGCTGTTGAGAACACCCGCTGTTATTTAGACATCATCTTAGGCAAACACTATAAGTATCTATTAGTGAGTCTATGATCAACATATACAAAGCAGTTAGTGTATTTAAAATTGTAAAGTACAGGTCAATAGTATTTTACCAAAAATCGTCCGAGTGTGAATAAACCGTTAATTATAAAATATGTAGCGGTATGGAAAATGACAAGACTTGCTCCGATTCTAATTTATACACGTTCAACATACATCCACTTTAAAATTTACATTTTCAAATTAGAACAAAGAGTTTGATATAGGTATTCTCCCGTGTATTTAACCCAAAAGGTAAAATTCATCGATTAATCACGTTTTATAAATCCCTCAAGCCTCTCACGACAGAGTATCATCAGATAAAGGAGAATACCTTCTGCAAAACTTTGCATTTATTAACTGGAAAAATACGATTGAGTCTCGCAAGTTTTTATTTCAACGACAGCAAAGCTCAAATTTTATATATATACCTACGAATCGATACACACGCACAAAGACACTAATCGAGAAGAAAAATAGAAAATCTAGTTCGTGACTTAGGTAAACAGGGCTGTTGAATGTATAATAATCAAGGGTTGCCAATTCTGTGTGCGCAACCTTTTAGATTATTTAAATAAAATGTAGGCATTATTTAAAACATCTATCAAAAAGGCAAGCATTTATCGTAAGGTAATTTGAAAGGTCAATAACGGTAAATATGCCCGTTATAGTATAATTAGTTCACTAAAGGTCGATTCTAATGACTTGATCTTTAACGTATCCTACTACAGGGATAAATTATAAATAAACCTGGATTTAACTGACCAGGGAAATAGTTGCAGTTTTGACCAGATTTGTAGCTTCTATCGCAAACAAAGTAAGGTCGTATTAATTTGTTTGGAGAAATAAAGACGTTTCGAAACGGATCATATTTAATTAATGATTAACTAACCTTTTAAATTAACGCATATGTTACAAGGGTTTTATAGGCGCAAGTTTGAATTTAATTGGCATTGGCTTGGCTCATCTGTCTTCTTCTTGTGAGTTACTTGTCTGGAAATCTGCACAGATATCCATATTTTATTGGATCCAGCTCTAAAAAATCTACTGAGCTGCATTTATACCATTCCCCAAGGTTCTTTTGGCAGGAAATTTTTTTTCTTCCAATGTTCCTTTTTACCTTTAACCTTTTACCATTTGGAAAACCACTAAAAATTGGAGTTGTTAAATAAAAAACAGAACAAATAGAACAGCTCGAGCTTGAGAAAACTCACCCTTGAGATAAGTACTAATTCTAAACTTCCCCTCCATGTCCGAAATTTAGATGGGCGAATTCGCGAGGGGGAATGTTCGGGGACGAATTTACTTGGGGGCGAATTTCCGAAGGGAGGTTTACGGCAGTGAGTTTTCCGGAGCAAATATATCGCGCACGTCGATCAAATTTACGGAGGGGGTGGGTATTTTACGACAAGTTTGATCAACATTTTCATAACTTGTTTATGACGAAGCTGTAGACTGTAAGAAACCTGAAAAAGTTGATTTAAAAATTCGTTTGTTTGATAAAAGTAACAATTTCAATTACAAGATGGTCAAAATGTCAGTATTAGTTTTCATTTGACCTTTAACCCTTATTTGGATACCCTGAATGGCCAGTGGAGTCAGTAAATAGTCCATGTCACCACTGCAATTGGAACTAGGTAGGTACATTTTTAGTCTGCCTAGGCCGATCGCCTTGCGGTGGAGGCAACCCATCAATACAAAGCACTCTATAGACACACTTTTCCAAAAATCCAAAATTGCCATATCCTTTTTAATTTTTTCAGTTGAATTCTTTCGGAATTTTGGATCATTTCTATTTTGGTGGAACATTTTTAGGGGTGCGTAAGAATCTTACAAATCTGTGGACAAAACTGGAAAGAACATATCTGAAAATCAAGGAAAAGTAGTCAAGTTAATTGCTTTATGACCTATAGTTGTTGAGAAAAGTGGTAACGAGCGAACGCAAATTAGGATATTTAAGAAGTAGTTCCCAAATGAAACGTTTTCAGCCATAACTACTTGTGGTTTTGCTGGAGAGTGGATACTATATTAAACTTTGTAATGGAGGGGCCAGCTGACGTAAAAGAGATGGAAGCGAGGTGAAATATAATCCAATTTTATGTAAATTTGACGCACTGGAGTCTTTATTTGTAAATTTTCCAAAAACTGGTCCATTAGGAGGCGAACATTTTACCTATAGGTATGTTCAAGTAACATTATGAAAACATACCTAATAAATGCCAAAGACCACTACTGCAGGCTCAATTAATCGTTTCTGATCTTTGATCTTATGGATAACAACGTAAACTTACAGTAGGTATATCAATAAAAATGTGTTCAGAAATCTGAGTTGGTATTTGTGCATTTTCCTGGAAACGTTGGTGTAAATCTACCTATCCTTGCTCGAAAATTAGCCATTAGCCTTTATGATTCTTAATAAATAAAGTGCATTGCCAACAAAATTCAAAACGTTGTGCCTAACACTTGCAATAAGTATTGAAACAGTGGAGTCTTAAACAATTCCCATATTGGGGAAAATGTTCCCGTTGAATTTAAATAGCTATTTTTATTATTGGTTGCTCCATACCTGAACTTTACAAGTACTCGCAAACTATAGATACGTTGACTGCATGTATAGGAATCCATTTTGTTGACCTTTCCAAAAAAACTCCCACTTATGACTGTGGGTGTTTAAGGACAGATTTGAAAAAAGTGGCTGACGTTTTATCAGATTAGAATTAATTAGATCAAATCTTTATTCTAACTAATTAATATTCAGGTCCTTGGTGTAAAATAGTGCCCCATGCATATCAGTTAAATTGATATGTTGCACACTTTCCTTCGCCGAATACTAACCAAAGGTAAATTAAATTAAACAACAATGCACCCGCGTTAGCTTGCTTTGCATTTGAGGCTTACTTTGTTAATGTACTCACCCAACAAAATTTAGGAAAGGAGAGTAATTTGCAAATTTGTCCCCTTGAGTCAGGAGTGATTAAACGTTTCGATAGAAGCTCCAATATGCTTTTGTGTCATGATCTATCTACGAGATCATGTAAAAGCAAACGAGCAACAATTAGTCGTGTGGAAAGCTGGAACTATTGTTCTTGTAATCACCGATCAAATATATATTTAACCGATCCCTGTCGTTCCTTTCATATATTATTCAACGGGTTTATTTATATGTCTAAGCACAGGGAATTCACTTGATTAAATGGTGTACTATTTAATTCGGTTTATAAATGGTCACTACGAATTCTCATTGTGGTGTTTAATAATTTCCGGCTGAAACCGTATAATTATTTATGATTAAAGCAATCTAAGTTTGGGAAATTAGGGCAAGTGGCTAATTCTCAAGTGTGTGCACTGAGTTATAATCATAAAAGGAAATAACAAACATTTTTTATTACTTGAGCGTCTCCTTGGAACTAAACATTATTGTAAGAGCAATAATACCTTTCGGGATTGCTTTTCTTTGGCAATAAACCCAAAGCAACCATTTACCTAATACCCCTTATATTAGCATTTAGCATTTGCACAACCGGATTTACGTGCTTTAAATTTACCTTCGGAATTTTAATTTGAAAAGAACAAGAAATTCGTAAATAAGTATAAAGCTGTTTGTCGCTTGGAATAAGGGTACTTCATATTCACTTTCCTAGAATAAGCGGTTGGTATTCTTACGTGCTTTACTGTAGTACACCTACTACCATTTGCACGTTAATTTATAACGAGTTAAATGTTCATCACAAGCTTTAGATCGAGTTTGGAGAAAAGGATCATTCTACAGAAATGACTAAAAATGGATACTGCAGATTACCTACTTCCCATTTCTGACTAATCGCATATTCTCAACAGTTATCAACTTTAAGAGAGTTGTACTTTTTCCTGAAAATGGTTTGATAAGTGACGAAAATCTTTGGTTGGGACACCTTGTATAACGTATAAAATGGAAAATAACACACGCCATGCGTTTCCAAAGTTTCAATTTGTCTAGTGGGAACTCTTGGATGCAAAAAGTTTCCACTTACCACAACCTCATCTCCAAGTCAATTCTTTGGGTTGTAATCAATAGCGAAAAATTTCGCGTGAAAATGCAAATAACCTAACTGTAGGTCCACATCATTTTGCAGTACATTAGCAATTTATGTTCATTTTACTACTTAAAGTACCCACGGAATTACATAAGATTCAATAGGGTGCAAAAATTCATGCAAGACATAATGGCAAGTTTGATGCATATTTATGCATTCCGGCGGCGTTATAACAAACAGATTAACCATAATTAAACAAATCAAAAGATGAAGATGTTTGGCTAGCGTCATAGATTATCCTCGGAATTAGTTTGCTTAGTGCAAGTTTCGCGTAGTTTTATTTCAATTCCAATTAGCTATCGTCGTCTCCGCGAGTCTACTTCAAGCTATGCTTCAGGAAAATCGATCTGGATTCTTAGAGTTTGTCACACTGCGAGGCTCCTTTATTAAGTTCAAAATATTGTAAGTGCTGTAGTCACATTTTATGGTGAAATCGAATTTTAAGCCCCTATTACATCGATAGATTAAAAAGTGTAATCAAAGAGGTGAGCGTATTTGATATGACAAACGCGGAAAAAGGAACCGATTTTCGACCTTTACATAGTAAATTTAAGGAACCGTACACGCAATCGTCTCCTATAAAAGCGAACCAATAGCAGGATGCTGGCGAATATTGTACAAAAGAAACTTCTGCTTTCAGTTTGGCGAAGAAGTAACGTGATCGAATAAAGCGTATGACGCGGTGTTCGTGTTCCAGTCATGGCAATTACCCCGAAAAAAAGACGCACCTATTTTTGGGATTATTACAAACTTTTTCTTTTCACGATCTTGTAATTGTAAGCCTTTTACGCATGTTTGCCGTATGTAAAAAGTAATTTTCTAAAAACTAAACTCGTTCCACTGCGGCGTTAATGCTATCGATTATAGTTAGCAAACCACAAGAATTTTTACTGCAGTAAAGTTTTTCTTCTTAAGTTTATTGTCAGTGTATTGATTATGCGGTGAATTTTTATCGAGATGCTTTTTCTAATTTTTCTAAAATATGTTAAGTAAGCGATGGCGACGGTAGGTAATCTCATTTACTAAATTATTGCAATCTCCTTAATAAGTACCTACTCCAATAAACTTTCCACGACATTATTATGCAAAATTGAAAATGTTTATGACATGCTTAAACAATAAGTGGCGAGCCCTACAATCTTTTACGAAAGGCAAGAAAATTTAGCTTAGCATACCATTAAAATCCTTGGGGAGTTTATTGGGATGCGTTAGGTAGAATTTAAAGTACGGACTTTTTACCTCTGGAGATTGGTGCGTGTAAGGTGTTGGGCGACAATAATACTATGCCTATGCGGCATCATATAATCGTGAAAATTATCCTTTCAGAAGCATATTCGCCATGCACATGACAGTAAAACATTAAAAATGTATTTAGTTGCTAATACACTTTCGCAACACGGCTGTCAGTTAAAACTTTTAAATAATTGTCCCTACTAATGGTTTTAGTCTCAGGGTAAGAATATTCCCTCGAGGTTTTAGTTGTGATGTAACCCCATTTAGGCTTATACGTAGATAATGAATAGGTAAGCTACTTAAACTAACTTCAAAACTTATTAATTCACGCTATAGTTAACACACAATATTAATATGAAAGTTGAGAAATGCATTTCAAGCGTTTTGAAAGAACAATAAAAGCATTTTCAATGAAAACAGTTTTGTTTTCCTTTGCCCTCGCGCTTTTCACAAGCGCACAAGCAGTTCTTCTTACGTAAAAAAAACACATTAATAATAGAAGACCGCAAATTTACAAGAAAAAGTGCGATACAAGTGCGAACTTTTTGTAACTATATAGGTAGTCACGCGATCTATGCGTAGAAGGTCATAAAATACCTGCCGACAAATTGATGTAGTGAACTTTTATTCGAAAATTAATAATACCATTAAATTCATTCAATATTTACGTCCATTTACATGACTGCGAAAGTATAGGCGAGCGAACTAATTATCGGATTCGTCTATGAACTGCTAAAATACAGGCGTGTGGGTACTGTCTAATAAATAAATATCATTAAATCAAACTGAAAAACAAATCACACCTTGGCCCGTATGAATAAAAGTAGGACTTTGAAAAGTATTCGAATACAGTAAAAAGTATTCAAATACTTGTCACTCAAATACATTAAAAATTTAAAATAGTATACTAGATAAAAGGCTGAATACTACTTAAAAAATCAAGTTATACTTTGTATGGGGTCAGCTTTTTTTATATTTCTATTGTTATATACAAATTTAAGGGGAGTAAAAGCGTATTATTATTATTATATTATTATATAGGAGGTACCTACCAGGACCTTTCTTATACCAGTTATATCCTTAAGAATACGTGTACCAGTTTTCAAAGCGATCATACGTCGTGCACATGATACGTACGCCTTTCTGAAATTAATCCTAGCGATTTTGGAACAGATCCATTTTTGACCATCCGTTTGTCCGTGTGCATGATAACTTGTTTAGAAACATGCGATCGCTTTGAAAATTGGTACAGATGGTCTTAAGGATATAAGAAAGGTCCCTATTGTTTTTAAGTTACGTAGACTATCGAGTTCGGTCATCAAATGGATCGGATTTTTATATTTGATTTTGTGACAATGGAAGCTTTCCCTAAACATTTCTAAATTGTTCTCAAATATTTGAATACCTAACTTAAAAGTACTGCTTTTTTTTTGAGGCCGGAAAAAAGAATTGTCTGAGATCGAGATTGATCGAGAGACCATAATTTCAAACAGGTTGAAGATTGGGCTACTAGATCAAAAGTTACAGCCCTTTGAATTTTTTTTCGAAATTTGTTTTTTGTCCATGACTTTTTATTGAGAGGTCTAATCGAAAACGTACGAATTGTTTTGGATTTTACGCACCAAAATTAATAAGAAAAAGTGTTTTCCCGAGAAATTTTGGTGTAGTCGATTTTTGGTAAAAAAGGAAGGTTATACACTGTCTTCTTTTGAGGCCCGCAAAAAAATTGTCTCAGATCGACCCGGAAAAAAAATTTTCTTATAGAATGTGGCCTGTAGAATCCATAATTTCAAACAGTACCAAGATTGGGCTACTAGTTCAAAAGTTACAGCCCTTTGAATTTTCTTTCGAAATTGGTTTCTAGTCTATAACTTTTGATTGAGAAGTCTGATCGAAAAAGTACGAATTGTTTTGGATTCTACGCACCAAAATTAATAAGAAAAAGTGTTTTCCCGAGAAATTTTGGTGTAGTCGATTTTTGGTAAAAAAGGAAGGTTATACACTGCCTTTTTTTGAGGCCCGAAAAAAAAATTGTCTCAGATCGACCCGGAAAAAAATTTTCTTATAGAATGTGGCCTGTAGAATCCATAATTTCAAACAGTTCCAAGATTGGGCTACTAGTTCAAAAGTTACAGCCCTTTGAATTTTCTTTCGAAATTGGTTTCTAGTCTATAACTTTTGATTGAAAAATCTAATCGAAAAAGTACGAATTGTTTTGGATTCTACGCACCAAAATTAATAAGAAAAAGTGTTTTCCCGAGAAATTTTGGTGGAGTCGATTTTTGGTAAAAGAGGAAGGTTATACACTGCCTTTTTTTGAGCCCCGAAAAAAAATTGTCTCAGATCGACCCGGAAAAAAAATTTTCTTATAGAATGTGGCCTGTAGAATCAATAATTTCAAACAGTTCCAAGATTGGGCTACTAGTTCAAAAGTTACAGCCCTTTGAATTTTCTTTCGAAATTGGTTTCTTAGTCTATAACTTTTGATTGGGAAGTATTCAAATACTAGGCGAAGTATTCGAATAATTCTCAAAGTATTCAAATACCTTGCGAAGTATTAGAATACTTTACGAAGTATCCAAATACTTTGCGAAGTATTCGAATACTAAATATTTGTGAAAGTATTTGAGTTACAAATACAAATACTGCTTCCATAAAAGTATTTAATTACAAAGTATTTGAATACTTTAAAGGATTTGAATGCTAAAAAGTATTTACAAAAACGAATACTGCCCAGCTCTGGTATGCGCCAATTTCATTATAAAACGTTGAAATGCATGACCTAGACGCACAATGTGACAACAATAATTTTGACAAGGAAGATATCGGTAGTTCTTTAGCATTAGTTCGATGTTTAAAAACTGAATTCCGTGCGTCAATTCGAGTTCCAAGATAACATCAGAGGACACCACATACCACATATAAAATTTCAAGAATTTTTTTAATGTTTTTTTTAACAGTACAATTCACTCCAGAATCACTTTTTCACTTCTGCACTCAGTTTTAAGTTAGTCAAAACCAGCTTTTATTTTATGCTTATTTTCTGACTTTGCCATGAAACCTCTGTGCTAGGTTATAGCGGACTTAAATTTGAAGATTGTGTCTCTTTGTATTTTAAGGCTCAAAATGTGACATGTCTGCTGCTCAAATCATAGTGCCTGGGATTCTTGCAGAGGATTTCAATGCCCACTGAGCTTCATCCAATAATAACACAGCAGATAACGTTTTGTCGAGAGCAGTGGACTACATTCACCGTCTCTACAGAATGGTTTGCGGGCTCTTCCGTGCTAGATCTTACCCAAAATATAGGTGGAGAGTGCTGCCACTGAAAAAAATTGCAGGAATTTTTCAATCGTTGTGCTGTAAAAATTTCGGTTTAAATTGGGGAATTAAAAATGTTTTGTAACATACATATTATGTAAAATGAAAATGCATATGAGTATTACATGACATAATACATAAAAATATGGTAAATTTACAGTGGAAATATGAAAATTCGCATAAGTGAACATTAAAATTACATTGTCGGATACGTAAAAAAAATAATTGCAATGTAAGTGTAAAAAACGTCAAACATATGTTGTAAGATTTTGTCCTGAAAATGCACATGTGTAATAATAATGTCTAGATACTTAAAAACGAAGGCAGTGCCATTATTACTTTTGCTGATGCTGATTTGTAGTTTTGGCTGAGGCGCTAATGTCATTTACCTCCCTTGCGTCTATAAAGTTAGTGTGAGTTAATCTAAATTTATTATTATATTTATTACTCTAAACTTATCTGCGATTCTGAAGGTACTAAGTACGTATTTTAATTACTTATCTGTAACAATTGTAAATTTAAGGGCAGAGCGAGCCTGCAAAATACAAAGACCTTGATAGCAAACTTTGGTTCTGTTTGCACTTTTTCCAATGTTGGTGCTTCCACAAAAGAAACATAATTATAGTGTTCATGAAATTGAGTCTTTCTTTTCCTTTATTTTTAAGTATAATCGAGAGTATAATGTTTTCTTTGTATTACACAGGCTATGTTTACATTTTAATAAGAAAAATTTACAAATTCACTATTTTTGCTTTTATTCTTTTGCGTGCAAGGTGTCTAATGAGGATTCCAATGGTAACATGGTCTTGAAGACCAACGGATTTTTGGGAGTGGTTAAACAATTTCTGTTATATGTTACGTTTTTTGCATCAACTTGTAGACGAGTCATATTCCTTAACACCATACGTAACATATGCTAGCCGAAATACTGTAATAAAGCATAATAGGAATAGGAAACGTATACCCAAAAAAGATAAGAATTTTTTTTGTGATATCCTCTGGAAAATTTAATAGTGAATTTCCCATATTACGGGAAAATACAGTGAAGTATTGCTTTTTTCAAGTTGAAGAATGGAATATCACCTTATAAAACGTTGTTAATTTAGAAGCTCCTCGGAATATGCAATAATAAAAATTGGAACTTTCCTATATCAGTCATGAATTAATCTGTGAATAATCAAGGTAAATTACGTTACGTATTACAGCAAAATTAATTTACAAATCGTTAGGTATTTTCGCAGAACTTTACGTTGGTTATAAATAGCCAACGTAAAGTTATGGAATATTATATAAACCTTTTTTACCGTGATGGGACGTGGGTGATTGTTGCTCAGATCACCTTCTCATTCCCTTTACAATAAATGATGAAAGCGGGAAATCTCCAGTATTGTTTCAAATAAATAGAAATATAAAGTTACACCAGATCAGTTCCCTTTGTATGAGAGTTCGTGAGTAAAATTTATACAAAACTCATGCCCACTAGAACAGGAGATGTATGGAACAGGAGTACTGTTTCTTTCAAAATGATTTACTATGATTCTTTTCTATTCTAAGATTCCTAGGGTTTTATCTACTTCTTCAACATTCCATACCTACCATAAAAATAAACCCGTGTTACATTTTTAGCATGACAAACGAGGGAGTATCACACGGCTAATCATTTTTTAAGGATTTCACAACTTCATAACTTTATTATTAAATACCCAGCAGAATTTGCTTGTAACTTGTAGCGCAGTAAATTGCTATAAAAGATAAAATATTTCTTACGCCCAACAGACTTTGAAAACGCCGAGGAAAGTTAAAGTGAGATAGGGATATTAAATCATACGACGTAGAACGGACACTTTTAAATCGAAAAACCAGATTTAATTGAAAGTAACTAATAACGCCAAATGTTGAATTCGACTTGTTTATTATGGCCGTGGTTATGTGTTTGTGGATTATGGTAGTGAACGGGGGATGCAGCCGTGCAGAGAAAGGTAGATAGTTTTCAATAAATAAGTTCATTCGAAATTGCGCTAATTTTGTAATTGCAAAGCTTTTTGTGTCTAATACCAATTATTTATTTATCGATTACTTATTTTGAAACTTCAATATATTGGTGCTGCAATGAAAATTAAATATGGTTTGTATGTGACAGTAGACTAAGGCCCTTAGAGTTTGCATTGTCGACATTTGTGGACATCTCTGATGGAAAAAGGAAGGTTATTGAATTTTTTGAACATCTATCTATTTTTGTCATCAAGAAACTCTGTGACTATGACTTTAAAGTCAAAAACTACCGCATTCGTTGCGTTCTTTTAATTAAGTAATGTTTTAGTAGAGTATCTAACTCATATTTGAATGCAATTGCACCGTCAGTCATTTAAATAAATTACTTGACGTTTATTTTTTTTACTTTTGTTTATAGGCTAATTTCAAATTAATTAAAAATCACCACTATCACAAATTCTTAACGCAATTACGCGTTTTTCAAATCTCCCCCCCAGTTATTTAGATATGAGCGTTTAAATTAAGGGTAAGAGACCTTTTAGTCGTATGTTGCATGAGATTATTTTGTAGCAACGACATTTTCGTTGTTTTTGTGAGTGGTAACAGCTCATCCAGCGCGGGAGATTTATGGAGTTTAGGCGTATGTAAAGTATTAAACGTTTAATACGTTAATCTGGCTCGACGGGATTAAATTCTTTATGTGGTTTACTGCTTTAATTGAAGTTTCATTTTCATTACAAATAGTCGGTTTCACAATAGATTTATCTAAGCCATCGAATTCAGAGCATTTTTGTAATTTAGTCGAATTATCTTTTTGACACTGACAAATGACAAAAAACGGGTAACATAAATTTATTTCGTCGTTTATTATTGATTATGTCGCGTTCAGATTTGATATGCTGAAACAAATGAGTAATGGCCGCACCTTAAATTAATCGACAAACCCAACTTATTAATCTTAAAGTGCCTTACTCAAACGCCCATTTAGTGCTAATGCGTATTATTTGGAGAGCGTTTAACTACAAATTACTTGGTACGTTTTACGGACTACGGCGTCAATAACGCTTTTCAATTTGAACGTGAAGGAAAAATTTTTCTGATTACTTTTGGGAATTAGTAGCATTTTCCATAGACTGCGATTCAGTATTAACCAACGAAAATTGTGACTATTGATGCACATATGGTATAATGCATAATGAATGATGGTCCAGGATGTTATGGGCCACGTCCTTTAAACAGCGAAGAGCTTTGACCTGGGCCATTTACCTTTGGAGGCAGCATATATGTGCCCTCAAATATCCGGAATACTGCAGCGTCATGAGAGACGACTAATCAACGGTGGACTAGTTGCTTCTTACCTGACTTTAACACTGCACATACCATTGCAGTTTTCCAGAGCAACGGGAATGTACCTACCTTGTCTCAATATTAAGTAGAATATGATTGTCAAAGGTTTGGAAAGAAGGCAACTACGGTCTTTTATCAGGAAGGATGGTATTTTGATCGGTTCCCGAGATGTTCTTGTGTAGTTTTACTTTTATTCTAGATACCTACCTACATATAAAATTTCATGCAATTCGCTTCATAACTAACCGAGATGTCAAAAAAATCGGACTGCGCATGCGCAAACATTTTTGTTTGATGGGCATTAATTTAACCGTTGTATAGGTATACACTTATACAATGGTAATACAAATCATTACCGCTCTGATGTCCAGTGGGATTGAAATCGTTTCTATACCAGGTTCATTGTATCCATCAAACGGGAATTCATATGATAAATGTATGAAATAAAATTAAATTAACTTAAATCTGCAGTTCAATTTACGGAAACTACATTGAGATTATGTACTAACGAATCGTATTAGTATGCTCACTTCGTCCCCTCATTCCATTAGAAATGATCTGCCATCCAGAACCTTAAATTTTTAGCTTTGTCGCGATCTGAGTAGGTATCTTGTTTTCATCGAATTTATTCGCCGCCTCCCTCACACTTTCTCATTCAGCCCATTGTGTAGTGCACCCACTAATCTACGACTGTATAGAGCCACCTTTTGCATTATTTCGCCCCACTTTATATCTCGTGTGCCGTGTCTTAGGAGCTCCCAACTTTTTATCCTTTTCCGCAGTTTGTTCTCAAAGTTACATTTAACTGAAATTCAAACGGAAATATCTTCCTTTGTAAACTGGAATACGTTTAAATTGCTAGATTGATTTCAATTAACGCAAAGTTAATTAGCGAGCTCGTTTTTGCATTCCTTTTTTAACTGTATTTTAACGATTATTAAAATGGCAATTGTGTAATTTCCAGAATTGTTAGTTACGGCAGAAAATATTTCTTAAAGTTTAAAAGGTTTTTCCCTGGACTCCTTTATAAACTTTTTGACGTCGTGAATGGGTAATTGCTCTGATAACTTCCATAACTTTATATTAGCTTACTTTTTCGCATGGTAGGTACTATTCTTGCATAGACAATTGGAAAAAGTTGAAGGCACACTTTTATGCAGTAATTAACGTCGTAGCCGTGTAGAATTATACCTGTGTTATTTTATTAATTGGTGCCGGTTTAACTTATTTGTGTAAAAGTTCATTTTATAAAGGTTGACACTTGACATGCAATTCCATTTTTAAAGAAATTTATCTGTTACATCCGCACTGTCACCTGTCATTAATTAGCACACTCCTACAAATTACTAACATATTGCTAACAGCAATGGTAATTAGCGAAGCGGGCTACACTCAAACGATGCTGTCATACATATTCCACAGTTTTATTACAACTTTTATTATCTTGAGTATTGCTACTGTATTTTCACATAGCGAATTAAAAAGTTACGTCTAATTGAGACTGTACACCAGTTATTGCTGAAAAGCAGGAATTGTGTTGGGAAGATGCCGCTCTGTACACAAACTCTATAAACAATTTTAAGCGATTATACCCGCAAAACCCTTAATTTCTTTCCTTTAGGGTTCGACTTTGAGACACGCCGTTGAAAAAATATTTACAACATTCCCGTTACGCTACATTAACACGAAAAATACCTTTTACGATAATTATTAAAGTTGAATTGTGCTCTCTCGCCATTGTTATTATGGTTTGTATTATTTGCTGATTAGGTGTATGTCACGAAAAATGCTCTTGAAAATCTTTAAGTAGGAATTTGCCACTGTGACTTTACCACATGTTTCTCGCTTGCATGGAATTGGAAAAAATTATAAGTAGGAAAAAAGCAAAACATTTTCTTTCACCCTTCTGCTTGTCTTCTCTCCTTTTACTTTTACCTTTACCTTTGAAGGAAATACTTTATTTTGCTGAAACCATTCCATGTAGAGCAGTAGGTAGTTTAGTCGAGTAATCGATCCTTTTATGAAAAGTTGAGGTTGATTGGTTGGTTAATGCAGATGATGGTATACCAGCCATCGGATCTGCTGACCACCCTTGAAGGCTTCTATTCTAGGACAATTCGTCAGGTACTGCGTCCGTTCATTTGGTTTTGTGGGGTCCATCGATGACCCCGAACGAGCTTGAAATTCAAAAGGATGGCATTAATTGTGACGAACACCATGAAAAGTACGACAGCTTTCAAGCTAATTTTGTCCGCTATAAAATATTAATTCAAAGAATATGACAAAGCGTTGAAATTGCTAATTTGCGATCAAGTAGATTAATTGGATGTGAGAATTTTTAAAATGGTTTCTATTAGGACTAAGTTTGGGTTATAATTGAAAAATTAGAATTGATAAAAAATTAGTTCCATTCAATGAAGTATACAAAAAAACGACTTTTGCGAAATTAGGTAGGTAAAAGACTGCACGTAATTTCCACATTTATGTTCCTGTGTGACATTGGATTTGAAATGTTGCATCGGAATTTTTCGAATACCCAGTGCGAATCCTTTATGGATTTACCCTCAAGGTTACAATTGTGTTTATTTTGTACAACTCCATCCTGCAGTTGTGATAGGGGTCGAAATAGATAAGGAACCAATTACTTTCATGTAAATCGTTGATAGAATTCTAAATGTAACAATTACGTAGGTAGTCATTTCCCTAAATACACCCCAAAAATAGGCTAATGGCAGTTTGATATGCTTTAATACATCACATCATTTGCCAAATGCCATTCTTTTAAACTAATGACCATCAATTTGTTTTATTCTACATTCAAAATGCTTGAGTACCTAAAAATGTGTGAATTATTCCAGGCGGAAACTTTGAGTGGCGGACGCAGAATTCATTGAAATCGTTTGGGTTTTCTAAATGAACCTATAAATACAGTTGGCTCCTTACCGATACCTGTCGTATGCAGATCTGTTCTCGACTACTGTAACCACACTATTTGCTGATCTATTGGGATTTGTTTTTAAATTGGCTTAAATGCAATTTGGAATATTTTGATTGCATTTACATTCGAATGAGGACATAGTAAAAGCGTGCAATCAAAATTGGTTTTCGTTTGTAAAAATACGTATCTCTCGAAAATATTACAACTTTTGTAAATTATATGAAACAAATCTGGATGCTGCGTATTTAGGAAAACTTTTGCTTTGAACCTACGATAAATATTCTTTTTTTGAAAAAAAATTGTTTATTGCAAACTGGGTTTGTCTCATATACGAGTTAAAGTGGATTGAAGTGAACAAATAAAATTCCGGGTTTATCCAAAATCCAAACTCAAAAGATGCAGTAAGAGAAAATTAAATAATCATAAGAGCTCAAAAATTGAGAGCAGTAGAAGGCTCAAAATAATAAAACATTGAACATTGAGCTCATACTCGTCTTGCCAACTTCAAGGAAATGAAATCTGGGACTATTTTATTTTATTATTTTATTTCTTTTATTGTATCTAAAGGATTATAATTTCCTATTACAAGGGTACAAACGTGCTAAAACAGTGCGTAATACTTTAACGAGAACAATTTAACAAAAAAAATAAAGATATTAAGATAATTATGAGACATGAGAGAAAAAAAAAGTTGAATCATTGTGGTTTTACAAATTATATTTAAAAAAAATTACTCATTTAATAGGAATGATCGCGCTCTCAACAGAGAGGTGACAAAACCACCCATCGAAAAGAGTATGTTATATGAGTCCGACTCCAGAGCATTGGCCAGCTCAACCAGGGAGTTTATCTCTTCTTGAACGAATATGTCTGTATAATGGGCATTGAAAAAATAAGTGTTCTATAGTTTCACGTTGGTTAAGGTTACATATTGAGCAGATTTGCTCCTGGTTGATTTTATGTATGTTACGTTTATCTGAAAGTTTGATGTAGTTTTTTGTACAAAGACGCAGCTGTGCGATTATTTTAACAAGATAATTTGGGCATCTAAGATTAAGGTAGTTTGGCAAATTTCGGTAAGAAAAGCTAGTGGCTAGCAGCAGTGATGTAGAACGTGACAAACTGTTTAAATCTTCTCTTGTTAAAACGCTTTTGTAGGAATCAAGTAGCTCTTTTGTTAGTCTTTTCCCATTACCTCCATTATTGAGACAATCGTTCCAAAGGTCAGGTCGTTCGGCTAGATCAAAAAATGTTTTTAATTGTGCTATCCAGTAATTTAATAGGGCTTGTCACGTGTAGCTGTTGAGGCGCTTAAAACATATTTTCGGTAACCTTTGGTCTGACATAAAATTGACTTTAAAGAACCATTCGAGCGCTGCTTTAAGATTAAAAAACTGACTTGAGCGTAGACGTTTCCAGGCGTACTATATAATCGGGAGTATTTCGGGGTATCCATAAAAGGTGTTTAAAGAATCCGACTTGCGCTCTCTCAATGACCTCTTCATACCTAAGTCCCCAAATACCATGCTATACGTCAGCGCTGAAGTAGGATGGATTCATATAGCTTTTTTTTTGAAAACCAAGAATTTATTTTGGAGCGACTCTATAAGGTTTGTAACACTGCCAAATGCTTGTTTAGTTTTTATAACAGTCTGCTTCGACATATCTAGAAAGAGGCCCGAGAAGTGTGAGATTTTCACTCCCAAAGCAACGTACGATGGTACTATTTTCTAAGATATTATGGTCGTAGTAAAATTGTGTCGACGAGCTACCCCACCGTAACCTCCCCGGCTGAAAACCATAAACTTTCGTTTGTTTTATGTTGACGATCTGAGTTATATTAATTTGGCATACTTTATTGAGAGCATTAAGGGTCGATCTTGTGAACGGCCCCCAAAATTACTGGAAATCATCTGCAAAAAGTAGCAGAATTAAAGCTGATAACGTTGTATCAAGCATTGATACCTGTAAGTTCCCAATGAGTGAAAATAGTTTTTCAATATCGGCAATAAAAAATTTGGAGGAAAAGGAGCGGAGTAAGGATTCGCCTTGCAATACGCCTTCATATAATTTCATGAGGTTTTAGAAAAACAGTTATTGGAAATTTTAACGCATAATGGGCATTATCATAAATATTTTTATTGAATACGAATATTTTTATGTACTTATCCCCGATTCATAGCTTTCGCCACACATCGTGCATTTATGTCTATTGTCGAAAGCCCTTTTCGAAATCTACAAAGGCAACAAAACTTTATCCGGTCCCTCAAAGCGAAGATGTAATTTTGCAAGGATTGAATTAAGGATAAAGATTTTACTGAACGAGCTTCTGATCTTCGGAACCCTTCTTGACATCAGGCAGAATATTGTTGGTGTTGCAATGAGTCGTTATTCTTTCAAGTAAATATTTAGGGTTAAACAGTTTGGCGCAACAATTTATAAGAGAGCATTCCTCTGTAATTTTAGGGTCTTTCTTTGGTCTCTTTTATGGATCATGGTCATGAAATCTGGGACTAATCACCGTTGAGTGAAGGATTCTAGATCCTTCACTCAACGCTAATACGAAACTAATGCAGTGGTTGATCCATCGTCTCGTATTTAGGATGTAGTTAAATTTATAAATATATGTAAGCAGAAATGTAACAGAAATTAAATTAAATTTGGGAAAGACAAATCAAATCTCATCTAATACGAAACGTTTACCAGGTGCAAATGTACTCTTTACAGCATAATTAACACAGCAGGTACTAATTGAATCCCCAAGAAACTCCCCGAGCCGAAGGTACAGGTACCTTGGTGGGACAACGTTATTCACAGTCTCATAAAATCAAAAAGAAGGCCTCTAAATATATTTTGAGTCACAAGATTGTTGGTAGACGTAATCGAACCCCTACCCTAACGTATACGATTTACGTAAAAATAAACCCCAACCTCGATTACCCTAATGCTATTGCCAATGAATGTGGCATCCCTTTTCCCAAATGATTCTAACGTATGTGACTCGAACCCCACCTTGGAGAACCGAAAAACCGACTGATGTTAATAATGTATTTGAAAAATACGTGATAAACGTAGTAGAGCTTTATAGCAAATTATTCATTACGGGTTCTGGAAAAATACAAAAACGTAAAGGGTGTTCCATTTACAAAAAGCTATGTTAACATGCACACGACTTTTGGAACACTTAGTCATTTTTCTCGGGTCTCTACGACAACAAACTTGTTTGTAGCACTTCAAAAATTTGTCCGTAGAGCCCACTAAAAATTTACATCCCACCACCATAAGATCTCAAAAATTGAGAAAGCAAAAGATAAACAATTTTTGACCTTATAGTCGTCTTACCAACTTCTGGCCAGGATCTATCTAGTATATATGCGTGGTGCAGCTTTTTCTCTGATTTAAGCTGTGTAAATGCGTTAATCCAAATTTTATCATTTCATTTGGAAGACAATTTAAGTGAATCGTTTATAGTTACTAATTAATTTGCGGAAATCTGAAAGGTTACGGCTCATTATGTTGCACACTTTAAAAGGAAAACATCAGCAAGATGAAAAATTGCTCTTATTTTTACGGCGGGATCCTAATTTAGAACTTGAAAGTCGTTATACAAGTTTAATGTCCAAAATGGCACATACCGAAGTAATGTTTTGTGTGCCACAGTTTTCTAGAATCGTGTGAACTGCAACGAAAGAAATATAATAATTGCTTGCGGAGTGCGTTACTGCGTTAGCAAAAAATGATGTAGATAATTTATTAAAATACGCCGTTACTCATTAGAAAATTCCTCTTATATTCTGTAAGACTGTAAAGGGAATATTAAAATAATGTTTGGAGGGTTTGTCAAAATTGAAAGTGTAAGCTATTCTAAGCCGATGCTTTGCTATCATCAACTGTTATTCAAAATACTTTGGTTTATAAAGTATGCAAATACATTTCCAATGCAAAAACTTTCAAATTTATTGCTGTTGTAAACAACAATTGCGCAATTTGCTCCAACTGTAACGAATTCTTTTTTGCACGCAGCTGGTTTGGTTATCCGGCTAAACCCACCAAATCTGCATGTTTCCTTTGATATCCAAAGTAATGGGGTTTAAAAAATAGTGGAAGTTTTAAAGTTGGATTTCGATAACATATGTTCGGACGAAGTTTTTATGCGATCTACGACACATAATAAATCGGAAAAAATTATTGATCGCCAGAAAGCTAAGGGAAGGGAACCGTGCGGTTCAAATCTTGTCACGGCGGAAATAAGGTAAATTATTCTTTATTGTAGCGTCTGAATTAGAATTATTTTCAGAGCATAACTTCCTCTGTACGTAATGTATGTAATTCACATCTAATCAAGCTTTACAATTTTACCCAAATCGCAACAGAGAGCCCGAATTTTATTTCGGAATTTTGTGTCCACGAAGGAAAAATGTTGCAGTTTTAAAGATAGCACTTTGGTAGGAGAATGAATTAAGAATTAGCATTGGACATATACACGGGGCAGTGCTGACGATTTAATTTTTCATCCGATGCAATTTGGAGGTGTGAACTTGAAGTTCGTGTTATTAGGTCAAAAGGGACGGGCAGATTGTTTACGTTAACTTCAGTTTGCTTTAAACATTTTCTAGTAAAACGTACGTCGTGACTGACGATCCAGCTTTTCCGAATCATGGAGTGGAAGACCGACTTCTAAATGTGGAATGTGGTTGAGGATACAATGCGACTTTGGAGATCGAGCTTTTTTATAAAATTGACCTTGATAGGATGAGTTGGAGAGAATGAGAGAGGGCGAGGGCTGTTGATTATACCGCAGGCAATACCATACATTTTAAATTACCATTGCATATTAAACACGCGTTCAGTGCGTTTTTGCTTTACCGATATTAAATTTTGCTAAGTTAATTTTCGTGGTGCCCTTACTCAAGACTTGTCATGTACAGAGATTCATGTGGGATTTTTAATTCCGCTTAGTATGAAACTATCTCGCTCCGCAATTACCTATTACTTAAATTTGGATCGATGTGCTATTCGGAATTCATCTAGGATAACTTCCTCACCCTTAGCTAAACGATTCTCTGATGACAACGAATCCTTAATACATTATTATGAACCGTTGAAGATGGACAATTTTAACAAGTTTAATTTTACATTGAAAACACACTCCCCGTCTCGTGGTTTGCGAAACGAGATTCTCACCGTTCTAATTATTTCTTTAAAATTAACGTTTTTTACTTTGTTATTATCCTCGGGCAGGATATCTGATATTCTTTGTAAATCCGCCGACATTTCGAAATTCCCTCTATACACGTGCATGCATTGAAAAGATCACTGGAAGTTATTTTGTTTGAGCAACTATTTTACCATCCTAAATCTGTTGCAATTATACTAAAATACACTGAAGTATACATTTTATCTCAATGAGGCCTTCTTCCAGAATATAAATCAATGACTCAAATGTTAGGTATCAAGGAAACTAATAGAAGTATGCCAATGCAAGAAAACTCTACGCTTGCTCTCTTTCTGGTTATGCTGCCAGTCTAATCAATTTCGTTGGGAAAACGGTGAAACATATTATCTTACTATTATCATCATTATCTTTTATATGATTGCGGACAAGATATACTGTACACGATGTCCCAATTTCGATATCCTCTTAGGAAAAGCTTTTATCCGTAGAAGTATAGAGATACGGTTTCTACACTTTCGCCTCCGTTTTCAAGAAACTTCACTAGCGCTTGGTCGTTTTCGCCAATCTTAAATAATAACTTAGCAACCGCGCAATTTCAAAAAAGTATCTTACTTATTTTTCCAAATAGAGAAAAAACAAGGAATAGACGTCATTCGTACTCGATTTTTACATTAGAATACGTTTTTAATTTTTATAACGAAAATGCATCTTTTTATGACACTGAAATCAGAATTTTTCTCTAAAAATGAGACCTGTTGCTATAACTCCAAAACCGTGCACTACATAAAAAATGAGATTTAAGATTTCTTATGTTTTTTTTTGATGTGCTGAATATTGAAATATTTGAGAAAAACGAATTTTGCAATTTTTGAAATCGCGTGGTTCTTAAATTCGTTCTCCTATTTTTCAAAATATCTAAAAAAACAGGTTCTTGGGCAGTCCTTTGTGTAAAAATATATCCAAAGTTCGTACCCCAAGAAAGGTGCGAAAAGTATTCTGATTTGGTATCTGAGGATTTTTCAGTTTTTCAACACGAATCCAAAATTGTTTTAGAGAAAGTTCTATGAACTATGGGTATTGCATTTAATACAGTGGTCCTGTCTAGTATGGAATACTTGTCAGGAGAGGAAAACCACAACTTAAGAAAATGATGACTCCAGGTAGTTGACAGCTTGCTAAATGAAAAAGTCATTGATTACTGAAAATACAGGGCCTCCCTCGAAGGTGACTACTGGCTAGGGTTTTTGTTTATCTTGAGTATTCTTACCAGGTGAAAAGACTCGCACGGATGTTTTTTATTTGGACGAGTATACTAAATGAAACTCCAAAGAAACATAAATACGTAGATCGTAAAGGGGTGGCAAAAATGAACAAAACAGATCCTCGATATTAGACAGGAAAGAAGTAACTACATTTTCGGGTGCGTCCTTTTCGATTTTCTAAACCGGTTCCTAAAATTCCTACTTTATTTCTTCTTTTGTGTGTTGTCTCGTTCATTTTGAAAAAAATCAAAAAAAAATCGGAAAGGGCATACCGACAAAATTGTGTTAATCCTTTACTTCTATTCTATTAAATATTACGATTTCCCATGCTAAATTTTTTCCGTCCTTACAAAGTCAGTTTCCGGAAAATTAGAAAAAAACAACAATATTTCAAAAATAAAACAAGATCAAGAGTGTTCCTTCTCCCAAAAAACACGAAAAATGTTTACGATCTTTCTCCTACGTATGAAGACAATATGTTTTGCCGTTTCCTTAACGGAATTAATGATAAATGAAATACTCTGACAACGTAATCAGAAGGCGAGCAAGATGGAAAAAAATAACTCCTCTTTAAAGCTAATTTTTAAACTTTCCAAAATACAAAATGTGGCCGATATATCGCTCTCGATGATATTTTCAATACCTGATTTACCGCAAACGACAATGGTACGTTAAGGTACATTGAATTGTGAAGAATCAGTCCTTTGGGGATTTATTCAAAACCTTTCCTGCGTTTCGTGAGGTAAGCATGATTCTGACCACTAAAAGGTAAATGGAAACAATTTTCGTACAACGAGGTACTTTAAATTCAATTGTTGTTTTGAATAAAATAAAAGAAATGATGAATGAGCTATTCAGTTTCCTCTCTAAGTCACCAAACTACGGCCCGACGGATAAACCCGGCGCTCTAGTATTGTAAGTACAACCGGCAACATTGTTGTTATTATTGCTGTAATAGGTTGAGTGACATGATAACGCCAGAGGGCTCCTCTCACAAAATGACCGTTTTTGCCAGCCGTGGTTTCTTGTGCCCACCGAACCATTGGGCACATGGTTTTGCTACTTCAAGGGACAGCACGACTTGGAACCTCTTGTTCAGTGCATATAATATCAACCCGAGATTCAAAGCTTAAATTGTTCTGTCTGTATATTATTGATCTTTGAATTTTTCGATTCTAAATAGAAGCCGAAGAGCAGTCACGCATTGTTAGCAAAAACCTTAATAAACTCCTGCAGCAACCGTGATTACATGCCTTTCGAAAATCTCTTGGCACAATCTCCCTTGGTACGAAATAGGTCTAAAGATTAGCATCAGGTACCTAATTTGGGTTAATACATGCCTTTTATGCTTTAGGGTGGATTTGAAAGCTGTAATTTGAAATCAATAACATATTCGTAACGCTAACCTCCTCGAAAATGTTATTAACATACGTTTAACGCCTCACGGACTGAACAGTAGAATTATTATACCGTTACGAGAATTCGTTACGGTAATTTCTCAGCATTGTAGTTTTATATACAGAAAGTGTAAACGTTTCTTATATTTATTGAATCAAAATTCGGGACTTCATTACCTTATTAGTATATTACAGGAATGTTTGTGGTTTTCAAACTACAACCGTTTCGGTCCTATTCAAATGTGGTATACATTACCTATTTTCACTACATCCCACCAATTTGGTAGTGCAACATATTTTTTATTGATAACTTCAGGGTTTCAGAGTTCTTCCAGCCTGTTTCTATGCGAAAAGACGCGAAATTTGGATTGAGGCTCTCAATAGAAAAAAATGAAAATGAGACGTTTTGGAATTGTTTAGTCAGATCAATTTGTTTTTTTTGTCATCATAAGCAAGAGCTGAGCGTGTTGTTATGTTTTGCAAGCTTTTAAAGAAACTACTTATTTTCCCAAAGGTTTCATAGGTACGTCGCTGTTGCTTGTTTTTCCCATGGTGAAGTGAAGTGCCTCCACTAGAGCCTAGAGCGATTGTTAAGTGTATAGTGCGTTGTGGTGGTAGAGTTGCCTTGGCTGAAACGCCTCCTACTAAAAATATAAACAAAAGAACAATTTAAAAGAGCATATTTACAGCACCCTATAAGTCTCTCCTTTGTGTTTAAATCCTGCTAAGGGCTTCTGCTTTACTATGAGGAGGATTCTCACACGAGAATGTGGTCTCCTATAAGACGAGTGAAGCTGTGAGTACGTAAAAGTTGCCATTTACTCTTAAATGCCTACCTCCATAATTTGCATTTATCGATTATTGCTCCCAAATAATTTGCACTTTGGTAATTAAATTAGTAACATTCCAATAACACCAGTGGTGCTTGTGCTACCACTCTCCAGCATGTCTTTTGCAATTAATTTTGTAACTCTAGAACCCAAATTGCTTAGAATAGTTTTATTTTCTAATAGAGTTTTAAACAATTTGTAAAATACCCCTTGGCAGATATTGGATGGTTAGCAGCATACCCAGATATCTTTACAGTAAAATTTATGTGTCGTTCGCAATAAAAATTTATCGGCATAGATATGTCCGACGTAAAATCGGGTGTTCATTACGTTGCAGTGAACTAAAAAACCAATTGGAATTTTACAGACCATCAACTAAAAAATCGTTTATCGCAAGATTAAAATAGTGCATATAAGTACGCCGTGAGCCGTGCAGAGCATGCTTTGGTTGGGTCAATTTAGTTGTCGAACGAAACGGATAAGAGGAGTTTTATATCATCCGCAAGGGATGGAAAGCAGAAACACTGCGGCTCGTGGAATTGGACATTTTCACTCTACATTTAATAAACAATCCTATAAAGCGGTTTCTAAAACGTAGCACAAAAACGTGATCGGATCTCATGCTTTATTCATTGGTGAGTGAAATTGGGGGTAAAATTTATGGTTAGTTTCAACTAGAAACTGCACCCGTGTGAATAAATTCCCACGCATTGCATTCTGTGTGAAAATTCTCTCCAAATTCGCACGGATCATAATGCTACAATCGGATAGCGCGCGTAATCCTCGCAAGTACCTTTTTTCCGAGAAATCCCTCTTTCTTGGTTCCATAGAACAAAAATAATCTAGAGACCGTAAAATATTAGACTTCTCTAATTTGTTTCCGTGCTTTCTTTTCTTATTCACTTTATTTTCCGTTCTTGATATTGTTTAGGATAGCAACCCTTCATAAGGAATTATTACTTCGGTTCACTGTGACGTTCTGGGGATTTTTCGAAATCATCATAATGAGCTTAATAAGCTTATTTTACAATTTCGTTTTTCTCCAGCACCTAAACGTCTGTCGAACTCATGTCGGATGCATTTTGTTTGCTGATTGCTGTAGAAAAGCGTTCGGATTATTAGAGTGTTTATTTTATTTTTGACCTTATTTTTAAGCGCGCGGGGTATCAGCCCAAGGCTGCTCTACCAACCCAACCCACTACACATTTACAGATATCCATGCACCATGCTCGAATCCGGATTCGAACCACTGCACCACATAGGCCGGCTTTTTGTGGTTTTTGATGTTTCCTGCGGATTATTTTGCTTCAACGGCGACAGCAATTTGTGCTATACCGGACTTCACTATATTTACTTAATGTCGGCTATTACCTACTTATACCACAAATACCTACTTAATTTTAACTAATGAAATAAGGGATTTGATGCGCTTTCACCATTGATTAAAAATTTCATATCTTCTTCTTCCTCTTCCACTTTTTGAATAATTTAGCTGACCTGATCACCACTCACTAGGTATCGGTCATGCCTTTTCAGCTTTTCAAAAAAAGTCTTATCCCAGAGTGCACCCCTATCTAGAGGTTAAGAAGGAAGGCGATCTTTAAATATTATAAACGTAACGTAAAATAAGGAATTCGTTGATTTTTGTTTTAAAACTTTTAATAACCATAAACAGAATCGATCTAGCCACGTTTGGTTCAGGGTGAAAACGCAAAGTTTGACTTTTTGGGATGTTATAGTATCTTACTACCCATGTAAGATAGAAAAAAGTTAAACTTGCTTATTATCGGTCGCTTCTCATACTTGCACTCTACGTTGAATTGTATTTTCTACCAAATATATTCCCTGTGGATCCACCTGAACTCTTCCAGAATCCGCCTGTAAAAAATTATCTCGGAGAATGTTACTTGCCTCGCTAGTTTCTGGATTTGCCCTTCCTGTTCTTCGCATGGCATTTGAATTTGGAAGAATTCCTTTGACTCTCAGGAGTATTTTGCCTGGCCTCTTTGGCTGAGCACGTCTTATCTCGCTAAATAAAAACCTTAAAATTGGTTAATTCATTGAAACGGGTCATTCCATACCATCTCATGGGGAATTGCAATAACCATCTTCGATTTCGCAAAAATTTAGTTTTTGGGCTTCTTTTTATTTCTAATTAAAGGGCGAAAAACAGTTTACTTCAAAAAATTTTCGTGTTTTTTCAGTGTTTCGCGAATTTACTATTTTTTCGAACGCAGACTTGGTACTGAAACATTTTTCTGTCTTGGAGTGCCTGGATTTGAGCTAGTTTGGTGGGAAAATTGGTAGTGTAAACCCGATTCACTTCATGTACAGGGAAATGGCGAAAAACGATGGAAACCATCGGTGTAGGATGCTTTTGGACAATTTTTAAATAAATTTTAAGGCAGTTCCTAAACAGATATTGGGAATCATGTATAACAACATATTATATAGGTACCAAATTTGGTCCAAATCCGTTCAGTAGTGTAACCAAATTAACGAAGATTGTGTGTATTTGATAAACTTGCAGATATGATTTCAGTGAAAAGCATTTTGGAAATTGAATTGTAGGCCTAAGGATATATATGACAAATGTAAAGCATATCAGTTGAAACGTGCGGCCAGAATAATAAAATTTGACGGGTTTCTTTGACAACCCTGCCCATGGGCAATTTCAGACATAATCCAATTTTTAGTTATAGGCATATACCATTTTATAGATTTATTAGATTTATTAACCAACTATAGAAGATAATTGCCACTTATTTGCTAGATACTGGCTTTAGAAACTGAAACTCAAGTTTATAAAGCAATAAAAGGAACATTTCCTTAAAAACAACAAAGTAAAAATAAAATAGTAACATGGTAAAATTGAAATACGTAATGCGGGTTTAATTTTCAGCAAAACTTCTTAACTTGTTTACTTACACTGAAAAATATATCCCTTACATTAAATGAGTTCCTTAGCTATGTTTTCATTTTAATTATTTCAAAGCTCTTTGTAACGTATAACAGCATTTTAAATGAAAATTTAATCCCCTCATCTGTTTATGAATTGAAAAATTGTATGAAGTGTTTTTAATCTTTATAATTCAGATGCAGATTATGTAGTTGTTATACCCAATCTAAATTGTAATAAAACGGTGTTAACAAAAGTAAGCTAGGTAGCATTGACACAGATTCGCATTCAAAGGAATATTTTAATAGTAGGGAATATCTTCAAGATGTAAATGTGTGATAGCGTGACTACTAAAATGAAATGCTAATCTCTTGATTTAGGCCCTATAATCTATAGAACTGATGCGTGTTTTCACCGGATATTGTAATATCCCATATAGTGGAAGCGAAGTTTCCATTATTATATATGCAAACAATGCGAACCATATTACACTTAACACTTTGTATAAGCAATCTTCTCACGAAAATTGGGTACTGGAATTTTCATATGATATTCCATCTGTATTACTAAACCCATATATCTCAGTTGGTGTCATATCGATTGCGAATTTTAATTCAAATGGCTATGACGGGAATTATATGTGCAATTCAATTAATCCTCTGGGAATGCCGTCTATGAAAAGTTAAAGGGTAATTTTTATTTATGGTTGAACACGACATTTGAAGCTGTACCAATTTTTAACGTAACGCACTAATCCTAGCGGGTCAAAGGAATTGTGCTCCCCGAGCGTGCTCACAATTAAAATGGAATTAAGTTCTTGCATTCTAATTTTGATTAGTTATCTAAATAATTAGTCTGTGTGTAGGACGGCTCAAAACTTTTCCGTTGCCAGGTATTAAATTGCGTAGGGTAATGAAATACGTTTAAATCTGCGTAGAATGTTACTTAATTACTTTATAGACAGTTTCTGAACACTTTTCGGAAAGTTGGAATTATGACAGTTGTATAAGTTGTGTTACTTAAAATTACAAACGTTGATTTAACGAATCCCTTTCGAGATATTAAACTACTTCTGAATGTAATTGGAAGTGGATGTCAAAGCGTCAAAAAGAGCAAAAATGTAACATATGCTTAAAAATTATTCCGGATGATCGACTTTCTAATCATTTATTAGTCCTTCGCTCCCTCTCTTTCACCAGTCGTTCAATTGTTTTGAGATATACCTACAAAAATGTGTATTGAAAAAATCAAGTCAGTTTCATTGCCCATCCTGGGACGTGTATAAAGAAAAAATTTTCATATGTGGGCTCATCGACATTTTCTGGAATATATTTTGCGTACGTCAGAGCAAAAGGGTTGAATCTGTCATTAAAACCCTTGCTGTGCCTCCACCCATCTTCAAAGCTACACTTACAAAATGAATCACCGTGTTCAATAATGCCACTTAGGCAACTTTATTGGAAAGATTAAGATACGAATTTCTCAGAATTAATCTTGGAACTATTTCTTTTAAGAAACATATCAAATCGTGATCGGCACCCAAATTTCTGATCTAGCAGAAATGATGATTTTCCTGCATGTTTACAGTTCTGTATCCAAAACAGAACATCTCCAAGATAGATGTATCCACAAAATATGATCTGCAAGACGTCTTGGATAATAATAATTCTAATTAGGTGTTTTTGCAAAATGAGTACGCGTTCTAAATTAGCACTACCACCCCAGTTTCATATATTATACCTGTAGTCCACTCAAATTAGTTTTAAAAGTAGTATAAACTGGATGTTGTAATTTCACTCAACGAAACCAGGCGTATTCCATGTAAAAAATCCGATGAGTGGGAAAATCAAAGTCCCCCTGGCCGGAAACGCCCGGAACATATTGTTATAAACAAAAGACGAAGAAAAAATTGGAAAATGTCGTGTTTTTTCACATTTGACTTCGAATATCGCGTTAACTATTGCTTAGAGGGAAAAAATGAATAGACATGAACTTTAGAATAAAATTTTCTATAAGATATAGGTTGATCTGGAATGCTCATTTTAATTGTTATTGTTTTTTTATGGAAAAACGTAAAAAAAGTAATCTCGAAAATTAACACTTTGTTATTACTACCTAAGTAAAATTCATCCGATTTTTTTGAAAATCCGTATTTAGTAACTTCTTTTGATAACAAAACAATATGACAAACCAGATCACCGTAGGTTTCATATTCTTTGATTAATTAAGTAAACAAGTAGAAAAAGGGATGCTTCGTCTTTCAAACTGGGGGACTACAAGAGCGTTCTCAATTTTTTTTACATAAATTAACCCTAAAACAATCATTTCTACCTCGTAAGGAAAGGTATTAATGTCAGTTAAACTTTTTAAATTGCCTTTATTGATTAGCAAAGAAGGGAAGAGTATTTGTTCATTACGTTGCTATAAGGAATGATTAATTAAGTTAATTAACAGTTCTGAATAAAGAAATAGAATTTAATTTTAATTGGCTGACAGATAATTGAATAGATTAATGATCTTTCTAATGTAATAGCTCCAACATAAGCAATCGGTGTTCTTAACTACGTGCTTCACAAATAAATCAAAAAGTTGAACAGCTGCAAACAAATTGTCAACATGAAATGTGACGGTTTTTCGCTTGATTCATATGTGATTTGTATGAAAGGATGTTTTTATAACGGCGTGGAAAATGGAATCTGGAGTAAACGTGCGCGTGTAGTTAGAAATATGATTAAACTGTTTGGAGTAGTAACGTAGGGAGGGAAATGCTAGTACTTCATTATATGAGATTTACCGGACGTTCATGGGAACTCTCGTTTAGTACAAAGGTGGAAACCAAGATACCTTCGCTATAGAGCTCCACAAATTGCTTCAATTAATTTGAGATGTTAACCTTACCAACCAAACTCGATTCAATTTAAACTTTCAGCAATAGCAGAATCCGTTTAGGATCTCGATCTATTTATTTGCTTTCAGGAACATGCCGCCCACTTCAGTGGATTTGTTGTTTGTTGAAAAATGTTAGGGCACATATATCACCCGGAAAAGTACATCTCTTAGTTTTCATTTTTTATATCTACCAAATCTATTTATTTTTGTCTCACTACCACGACATCCTTTATAAATCGCCATATAAGCGTTTTGATTTGATACATATATTCATTTTTATATAATAGTTATGGCAATTAGGTTAGGCGGATATTGTTATTGGAATATTACGCATTTATTAGACTTACGGCCGAATGCACAAAGTATAAATAATCATGCCGTAAGTGAATCAGTATGATTAAATTAAACCTTTGATTAAATTCAATTGGTATGCACAAAACAAAACACTCATTGATTAACTAACAAGGTGATTAAGCATTAATTAAATATTTGGTAAACATTGGCGCTGGCAACGTTGTACTTTTTATGGCAATTTGTGATTTTTTTACAAAGCCCACTTTAGTGGATCGCATAGCAGGTTTTCTTTTTTGTTATCTGTAATTTAATAGTCAAATTATTGTAGTGTTAACAATGGAAAAGAAGATCCGGGGAAAAAACTTTACCGAAATACAGAGAGAACATTTACTCCAAATAATTGAATTGAAATTGGAGCTTATTCCAACATATGATTTTAACTGCTAGAATAATTTATTACAGTAGCTAAAATATCATAAATTAAGCACTGCTTCCTGATCGTATCCGGAAAATTCACCGAATTCAATTCACCGACTTCAATTCACCGAACTCTTTTTGTCGAATTACATTTAACTGTGAAATAAACAAAATATATTTTCCAATAGTTTTGAATATTGATAGGTAGTACAATTAGAGATTGGTTAATAACCTACTAATGTAAAATTTCTCGTTGTAATAATGCCATTAAAATAATATCAATCGATTGGTAGTTAGAATGTTGTTAAATTACCGTACTTTGTATAAATACTATTGTTAATCTCTTCACTTATCAGAAAAATGGCATTTATTATTAATTGCTGTAATACTACTTTAGATATTTTAATGAAATTTGCATGTATGTACTACGTATCCAGAGGTGTTTTTTAAGTACCACATTTTTATATTATTTTTATTACAATAATTCGCCTTGGAAAAAAAGTCGTTCTTTACTATGGGATGCCACCTGTCTGGATACTGTGCCGCAACACATAACAAACTGCCGCCGCTGCAGCTGCTATTGTTTTAGGGACTGTGGGAAAAATTGACGGGGTGGATGCATTATTTTATATGTAACAAACATTAATTCTAATATAGTATAATATTTAATATAAATAATAAACCACGTGTACTATTGGTCTGAGTAGGCGTCAATTAAATTCGTATACTCAACGCTATTAAGCTGAACAAATTTTTCTTATTGACAGAACTTTTGTAGGCGGTCAAATTCAGGTCTTCTAGGTTTGATGTGTCGCAAATTCATAATTGAGTAATAATTACTTTTTGTACATAAACTGAACTTATTTAAGTCAATCTTCACTAAAGCACAATATATCTGGACTCACATTTTATAAGAAATTTTGTTTCCGGGTCGATCTGAGACAATTTTTTTTTCGGGGCTCAAAAAAAGGCAGTGTGTAACCTTCCTTTTTTACCAAAAATCTACTGCACCAAAATTTCTCGGAAAAACACTTTTTCTTATTAATTTTGGTGCGTAGAATCCAAACCAATTCGTACTTTTTCGATCAGACTTCATTCAAAAGTTATAGGCTAGAAACCAATTTCGGAAAAAAATTCAAAGGGCTGTAACTTTTGAACTAGTAGCACAATCTTGGAACTGTTTGAAATTATGGATTCTACAGGCCACATTCTATAAGAAAAATTTTTTTCCGGGTCGATCTGAGACAATTTTTTTGTCGGGGCTCAAAAAAGGACGTGTTATAACCTTCCTTTTTTACCAAAAATCGACTACATCAAAATTTCTCGGGAAAACACTTCTTCTTATTAATTTTGGTGCGTAGAATCCAAAACAATTAGTACTTTTTCGATCAGACTTCTCATTCAAAAGTTATAGACTAGAAACCAATTTCGAAAAAAAATTCAAAAGGCTGTAACTTTTGAACTAGTAGCCCAATCTTGGGACTGTTTGAAATTATGGGTTCTACAGGCCACATTCTACAAGAAAAATTTTTTTCCGGGTCGATCTGAGACAATTTTTATTTCGGTGCTCAAAAAAAGGCAGTGTGTAACCTTCCTTTTTTACCAAAAATCTACTGCACCAACATTTCTCGGGAAAACACTTTTTCTTATTAATTTTGGTGCGTAGAATCCAAAACAATTAGTACTTTTTCGATCAGACTTCTCATTCAAAAGTTATAGACTAGAAACCAATTTCGAAAAAAAATTCAAAAGCTGTAACTTTTGAACTAGTAGCCCAATCTTGGGACTGTTTGAAATTATGGATTCTACAGGTCACATCTGGAGTACTTTAGAAATTATTCAGTGTGTGTTCAAGCAAAGTAACTAAAAACAGAATTGTTCAAAGCTCCTTTGGAGGAATTGTCCGTAAGGTCACATTTAAATTTATGTGAATGCTGTTCGGATAAGCATTGCCAATGGCACTCACAGTGTTTGTTGGCGCGATGTATATTAGATTTTCACGTGTTACAGTAAGCAATATTGTTTGTCAGATCAATACTAATAAACGCTTGTTTGTCTACTTATTTTCAATATTTCTTATCGCAGTTTCATTAGAATATGAAATAAACACTAGTTATTTTTGATACTGTATTCTTATTTTGTAGGAAGAAAATATGACATGGCAAATTAAGGTGGTGTGCTATACGTTTATCGAATTAAAACTTTTTTGTACAAAATTGGTGAACAAAAAATGCTGAATTTATCTCTTCAAAGCGCTTTAAAACAATTTGTTAAACGCGTGTTGCCTGGGAGCTTCAGATTCTCCTGTTTCTTAGAATTTTACTTTTAATTCTTCAGGTAAATGAGATTTTTAAAATCTTTCGTTTTCTGTCAATTCCTCTCGATTCTTCAAATTCTTTAGAGTGATAAGGTTATTCAGATCCTTAAGATACACTTCCATCCATGGGTATTTACAGTCTGACGTAAACGAAAGCTCGAATATGGCTGCCGAAAATTGTTACCGTTATTCATTTGCTCTCTGTGTAATTTCATATAATTTATAAACTAATAATTGTTACTAATGGTTCGTGAGAGCGACTCCTTTATGATCAAATTTATATTTAAAATAGGAATGGAAGTAGACAAAAAACCATAAGGACTCTTTCCAACGGGATTGAATTGTAACAAATTTGATCGATGTAAACGCCTGGATGTAGGACATTTCTTTTTGTTAAAACTTAAAACCATGGCAGCAACCTTTCCCTCTAATTAATAACCTACATCAAATACTACTCCGTAACTTATAACTACCTACTGCTGATTCATGCCCAGTGAATCGTTTCAAAATGTTTGCGTCAGAATGAGGTCTTCAAAATTGATTAAAAAGACACTAATTGGAAAATTAATGATGTTCAATAAGCGAAACGGTGTATGGGGACGTACGAACGGCAGCGTACATACGTTCTCATCTCATTTCGAATTAACAGTTAAATATTTACATAGCGAAACTTTAGAAGGTGAACGGATTTAACAAAGCTTTTTTGTCATCAATTATGCTCTTAATTACAATTATAAGTGCTGTGGGCAGTATGGTATCTATTTCACGCTATACTATTATTGAACAACTGACGTAGAAATAAATTCATATACCTTAAAGCATAGACTCTATGATAATACTTTGACTTTAATTATCCAACTCCACAATTACGTTGCTGAAATTTCGACACTTTAGGTAGATTAATTTATGTGATCAATTAGTAGTTGCATTGTACTTACACCTTCAGCCATCTAAATTCAATAAAATTCATAAAATTGAATTCGTTGGATAGGCTTTATTATGTGTATGCCTTCATCATTGTTCGCAAATCGCACTATTATACTACAGTGAACTGCATGAAATTGTCTACTTAAAAATATAACAAAGCAAGTACTAAATTAATCACCTTGTACTTCTTATTTATTTTCCAGGGGTGATGATACCAGTCTTGTTGTCGTAACTTTGGGATTCATTATGGGGTTATCCATTTTTCTGGGTTTATATTACCATTGTTGTGAAATACAATAAAACATTATCACAACAAACGCGAATAAGGATGGGAAGTACTGTATGATATGACCTGCCCCACTTGACGTATTTATCTTATCCACTTCTGCAACTTAATGTCGGTATATGATGATAGAAGGAAAATTCAATACGGCTAGAAGGTGACACGTACGATATAAATAGAACCCAATTTTAGTAGAAGGTTTATTTATATTCAAAGGTTTAATGAAAAGGTAGGTATGTAAACGTTACCTAAACTGAATCTCTGTTACTATAGATCTATTAATTGTAAGCAACTGAATTATGAAAATTTCTGGCATTGCGATAGTGCCGAACTCCTAAGTATATATGGAGATACCGCTATAAGTAAATATTTAAGAGGTCGAGGGTAGTACTTGTGTTATTTGTAAACCTCAAACGCTTAACCTCTGTATAATTAAACAACCTTAGCTAACATTGGACAAAGCTCTGAATTATGCGTTGACTACGTAAACACGTTCACCACTAATTTCCGACGAGTCTTGCGTTATTATTCAAATTAGAGTGTCAAAAGCATGTATTCGGTAAGGAAAATTCCTCACATCTAATGCAAACAACCCGTCAGATTTTTAATACTAAGATGTAGCGGGTTTAGTGAAGCAAAACAACATTTAAGCTCTAGGATTTAATGTTTAAAGATCGGATTTTCCACTTTGCGCACAGACGTAAGGCTATGTTGTGCCAAATTTTGAAAGATAGGTACAACAACAATCTCAAATTTTAAACAAAACTGCACACAAGAATTTTTCCAATGTCCTACTATCTATACTACTTCTACTATACATCCCGAACGTTTCTGGTCCTTTGACGCATTCACAGTCATTACCTACATAAAATATGCCATTGTTTGTGTTTTGGCTTTTCGTCCTTTTGATGGTATCCTACGAATCTATTCGTAAACCATTTGTACTAGTCTGTGTATAGGTACTACCGACGACAAACTATCTACAAACTTATCAAAAGGGTGGACAAAGAGGAGTATTATATGTTATGTTGTAGCTAATATTTGTTGTGTCTAATTCCTTTAGTTTAATAAAAAGGTACTCTGCTCTTGTACCCAAAAGGACAACGAAAAGTATACAATAAAATCAATGGAAGCAGCTGTTACAAACTTACACAATATTAATTCCCCTATGTATACTACAAACCCTTTCACTTCAACTAGTATCGTATTTCGTCGTTAACCTATTTTAACATAAACTGTCAATTGGTTCTCACGATTAAAACGTAAACTAGGCGGCGTTTCCAGTGTCATTATCAAAAACAGCCCCACGCTAACATTGTAAAGCAAATTCAGCATAATCACTCACCCCCGTATTCCTGCCTTCATTTTTTATTTTTCATTTTTATAAATCCACTCTTTACATTCCCACAGTAAACATTAGCATAGGTTTTTATTAATTTTTAAACTAGCGCGATTTCTCGGTACCTACTCCATCGATTTTAAACAAATAAAAACGGTTGTGTAAGTAATAAAAGTCCTTTCCTTTAGATTTACCGTATCGGAGCTTGGGCGTTGAGAGATCCTAAGTAGTAACCACAAAGGATTCAGTTCCTTAATAATCTCCGTTTGCTATGAGGAATGTGTACAGTTCGTTGGCGCGTTAAAAGAATTTTATTAATTTTATGTTAATGTGATATGGAGATGTATGTACATAATTATTATGTAGCTGTTAAGTAAAAGTGTTATGGTTTAATACCACATTATTTATAGTGTTTCTTGTACAATTTGATAACGCCTTTGTGTTATCAGATCACTGTTATCCGTCTTTTGTCATTCCATTAATCATTGCGTGTGCTACATCAGCAAATACGCCTATTAGTACAGTCAAATTAGACCTAAAAATGCTAAATGGCTACAAAAGGTCCGGTAGAAGATTTTATTTTTCTGACTTGTGAAAGAGAGAGGAAAAACCAAGTTTGCCAATGCGACTGACGTTAGGAGAACCAAAAATTATCAAAAATGTCTAACTTTTTTAGGTTTTTCTAAAACAACCCGCCAATGGCGATAGGTAAAATCATTTGACATTTTATTTGATCCTTTAGCATCTATAAGTAGTTAAGGAGATACCGCAATTTAAAGTTTAGGATTTTCACCAATTCTGTACGATGATGCAAAACCTAAAGAAGATAGCACGTTTGTAAGGTAATTACAGTCACTTTTTGTATAGACACGAGCTAACTCCCAACAAAATAGGCGCGACAAAGAGATACCTATAAATATATTACGTCGAGCTTATGCTTTAAAGTTATTGTTTCAAAAAATTGTTTGTGTCAGGAATAAATTCAAGGAAAAATTATCAGTTAGGGGAAACTCTATTGTACAATTGGGAGAGTATATATAATTTCTGAAGCTGCTTTTATAATTTTGAGCCGCTCGTCTTTATCATTTGTATCTTTTTTGAATAAAAGGAGTCACTTAGTATTGTGGGCTACTTTTTTGAAGAAGACAACCAATTGCTGTTTGGCTATTAATGTATCTTTTATATGTTTCTTAAAAAGAGTCTTCTTGCGTCTGTTCTTATGTCATGGTGAAAAGATCCTTCTATTTTTTGAGCAAATCATCTAATGGAAACGGACATTATCAAGGTAAAAATAAAGGTACTCCATTGCTTCATCAACATTTTTTATTGGTCGATGTCTTCTTTGCAGCCCTCTTATAGGGATGTGATACTGTTGAAGCTGTTGAATATAGTTTTATTGTAGTTTTACTTATATAGATAGAGTATGCATTTATTTGGGAAATGTAGGTATGTTCATACGATTTCATTACGAAAGAGAATAAAGACTGGTGCGTGAGAGGTGTGCTGGTACACTTTTTTTTCAATCAATAACTCTCATCGATATTAACCATTCCTTCCCCTTACCTCTTTCTATCTATCCTTTCATCTTCTAAAATATAATGGTTAACGGAGAAAAGTGAGTGATTCTTTCTTCAATTAGTTCATATAGCCATTACAAAAGAGATACAATTTCCATTGATAAAACCTGTGATCCCAGGCTTCCTCTGCAACCAAATCGTTCACATTTCTTATTCTCTCCAAAATGTTTGAACTCCATTTGTCGCTTCCTAAATTGTCTAAGTTAACGACGTAAAAAGTGGATGTATCTGCTAAACTACAGATACTACAGGACCAAATAAATATCAAATTCAAATTAGAGGTATTTTTATACTCTACAATTTTGAACAATTTTTTTCCTAAGTATTGCCGTTGGCGAGTTATTTTAGAAAAAACAAAAAAAGTCAAACATTTTCTTTGAGTTTTGACTACAGAAATTTCTCCCGACCTCATTCACATTGGAAAACCATTTAAACAAGTTAGAAAAATAAAATCTTCTACCGAACCTATTGCAAGCAAAAAGTAAAAATTAACTGGACTATAACTCGTTTACTTAAAATTATAGGTTCCAGTTCAGTGTGTGTGTTTTTTTAACTACCCTTACTAGCCAGTTAAGAATTGTTTACAATGCCTCCAAGCAAATAATTGTATATGCCCAAGTAATTATTGAACAGTTACAAGAATTTTCCAATTTGCTCAATTCTAGTGAAGAAAGCTTATCGCAAAACGAAAAGAAAAATAAAAGAAAACTATTAGTTTAATAATAGCACATAAAGAGGATATTGGTGAATTACCAAGTCTTACTGAATTTTGAAAACAATACGGTTGCGGACGAGCGACTTCTGGAAGCGCATGAAAATGAATAGCTCGCTTCACGTTGATACTCAATGGAATCCATGGCTAATTCCCGTAACGCTAAGGACAACGTAAAACTTCCGACCATTCTTTACCTAATTTTGACTCTAGTTCCCAAAATTGTGGAAGTTTTTTCGAAACATTCGAAGCTTTGGTCGGCTCCTATGCTGACTTATTACAAACAGAAAAATTTCTATAGGTCCTGCGGGCCAAATGATAAACGAGCGGAAATCTACTGAATCCAATTTCGATATAGCGATTGAATTACTTATAAGAACGTTACGGTAACAAAAAATTACTTATATTCAGCCAGTTTGATTTACTTCTTGAATCGCCTAGCGTAAGGGAATTTTACACAGTCGAAAATGAAAATATGACTGACACCCAATACAAGGATGCGGTCAGAGCTTATACAGTAAAAATTAAGACCGATCATCGTACTGCGACAGATTGCCTAAATGTTTCCCAAGAGAATTCCTGCAATTCATCAGGAAACTAAAAATATAACGTCATTGATGATATGAAAGTCTCACCAAACCTTTAATCCCTCTAAAAACACTAATTTTAAGGGACCTTCACACTAGCTCAAACGTTATACTCATGCACCTTGCTCAAAGAGCTTTTGAAATCGTTTCTTATCAGTCTTACCCGCTTCCATAAAGCAAGATCTCAAGTTACTCAAAATTACCATTATTAGGCGATTCCTTAAATTGGAGAAACGATTCCAAAAATCTCACAAATTTCTCAGAGAATATGCTAGTTCATGACTGAATACGAGGCTATGGGACACATGACGAAGGTCACTGTCCTTCTCAATCCAGTTGGATCAAAACCATTAATGGTCTTGTTAACATTGCAGAAATTCCTCCGCAATTTTTTCCCCATCATACTGCAATCAAACACTCCTCAATTACGACTAAGTTAAGCGTGCTTTTTGATCCTGGCTCTTAGAAATGCTGTTTTGTCATCCCCTTCGATATCTACTGGTGTGTTCCTTACAAGATGTATTCCAATAGCAGGTCGAAAGTAAGTGAAAAATGTGAAAATTTTACATAATGTAGTAGTAATGGTTAAGAACAAAGAGGAACATGATAAATCAGTTCATCTGGTAATAAAAAGAAATGATTTATAATCATTGTTAGTAGGTATTGCCGAACACATTAAACCACCTAGTTAAAATCTAATAGCTTTCTTTACAAAACAAAAATGTTTCAATAATCTAATCACTAAATCTCCAGGTTAATCTGCAATGCAGAAATTGGGGGTTGAGCTTGACTTAATTTGAAATCTAACGCATGTATATAGCATTACTGGTCGTTAAATGTTACACAGGTTACCAATTTCAATTCTAAGATAAACTTTTATGACATGACACTAACAAGAAACGTCGCCTGTGATGATGCCTACATTAGCATTTTACTTATACAGTACGCCACCATACTTGTTTATTTGTAAAGTGAGTAGTTTTCATGAAAGCGCGAAAATTAGTCAAGCTCCAGATTTTCGTAGGCCTCAACTTTATACCCGTCAGAATTTGTTTCTTGCCAAAACATTAAATTTAATAATATATCTATCTCTCCGACTAGCGATTTTGCATAATTGTGCTCCGGTACAGAAGAAGGCGGGCGGCATGTGCAATTAAAAGTTATTCAATCACCAAACTTCTAAAAGTTGCAGACGGGAATACATTATGCAGGAAATGTTCGCCCGTACATCGCATTACCAGCTTGGCGACAAAAAGTAAATGCAGGAGTAAAGATATCAAAATGATGCTGCCCATATAATGATATCATCCTTGGCAAGGTAGTAGCGTAGCCAGAAGGGAAGGGATTGTAGAGGTTCATTCCCTTCTGAAAAATGCACAAAATTAGATTTAGGGATTTCGTTGTATTTGACGTAGATTTTACAACTGGGTGGTTGAGGGAACCAAAGCACACTGTTTTACGTAAAAGTCAAGCCAAAGATTTGCGTATCTGCTATTTTCTGCTCCCAAACTTTACGTACGTCTTTTATTTCCTATCTTTAATTTTTTACTTCACGATCTGATATGGACGATGGATATCTGAGGACGTTTGAACATGAAAATAACTAACCTAGCCCAAATGAAAATTTGAAAAACAATTTCTAAGAGAAAATCTCGGACAAAAATATTTTAAAATGTCAATTATCAAAGTGCAGAGATATTTTGTTTTTAAATATACGTAAAGACTTTGCATTGCAAATTTCATGATATTTTGTTGCTCGGAAAAAGAAATGCATTGAAAATATCCAGAGACGGATTTTTCTAAAGTTCAGGAACACAGCTTTTGTGTAGGGTAGATTAAAAATTCCATGCTTTTTGGCATTTTGGTTCATGAATGTGGGGGGAATAACGGAATGCATCCAACCATTTTTTTAAATGAACGACACCGATGGCGGAAAATGCATTGGGATTTCTATCGATGGAGCAGTCAAAATGTTATCAGGGATAGATCATGAAGTTTAAGGAAACTACGTTTCAATTTTGACAAATAACTGTTTTATAAAATGTATAAAAAATGTCGGACAATAATGGAAACTAAACTCGTTTGTTACTTAAACGTAGATCTTCTCTCAGTTAAACTGAGCTAATTTCTATAGAAAGTATTTTGGTTGGAGGGTATCTGTCAGATAAGTTTATCTGAGATAACAAAGATACATAAACCGATAAGTAAGCTTTTCTAAAAGAATTAATAATTTTATACTTGTATAGATTTTGACAGCATTTTTGGTACGAAATCCGTTCCGTAAAGGTTTTATATTAAAAACTGCTGTAGTCATTTTTGTGTACAGTCCATTTCCATTTGACAAAAAAGAACAATCGGTTCCAAAATCAGATTTTTTTATTTTAAGAAGCAAATCCTCGAACTTTCAACTCAATTTCTGAGTGTCCTCGTTCTTGATCAGATATGGTAAAATCATCAAATGTAGCAAAGTTTGCTTGTGGCTGACAGCAAATCAAATTTTTTTTTTCCAAATAAACTATTACTTTTGGAGACTACATAAAGCAATATCAGAAACAAAATAACGTTCGTAAACAAAGGCTGCCTTAGAAGTTATTGAGGTGACTGGAAATGCCTCAATCCATTTAGAATGAGCATCACTACACTATAACTAAAAAATTTTAAAATTGACCCAGGGAATCGAAGTGGGGCGCTTGCTTTTTATTTAATCTACAGGTACGCCGCAATTTTTTCCTGATCCAATCCCGGCACCAAAAAATAAGAGTGGGCTAGTCTGCATTTTAACAGTTCCCAATGTGATTTATCTAAATCTTTTAATATTTTTCTTTTAATCAAATGGGGTATAATTATTCTGTTATTCTACAATAAGCAACCTGATTCTATACTTAATTATATTTATATTTATCTGAGTTATTTGTTGGCCAATCCCTCGGCCAATCCGAAACAAGTTTTCAATTTCCACTAAATCAATAACATTTAAGGTGGCTTTTTGAAAAATCTTCATTCCTGGCAAAGTAGTTTATAAAATTTACATCCACATCTTGCCTTGCATTTATTCGTGGGGTATATTTCTCAACAGAACGATTATGCGTGAAAACCATAAATCTTCATTCACCCATTCTATTGAGTTAACGATCATTTTTATGGCAATCAATTTAGTGTAATTATTCGCGTGTTGATATTAGCGAGGAATTCTGGAAGACGATTTTCGGAAGCTCCGATTTGTTACTTAGCGCCGGAGGCATTTAGGAAACTAAGCAGTCGTTAGGTACAAGATAGAGGACAAAAGATAATCATTTTAACGCTGTTACGTTTCGTATTTAACGAACTGGTGTGACATACTTTCCTGAAAAGACGCACAGTACTTATACAAAAGAGCACAACACAGTAACCTAAATTTCACATTATGGACTTGATATATGATATATACGAGGACTTCTTTTTAAGTTTTCGACGCTGAGTTAGCCGGAAGCAACGACCGGCTTTTTTTATCGTTTGTTTCGCGTAGATTGGGTCGATTTCGATTGATCCCAAACAAACTTTTTTATTGCAATAAGCCGGGATTCAGTGGTTATAAAGAATATCTGTTAGTTGAAAGAAATTTCTAAATTTTAAAAAGAATGGATGAAGGTAACAACGAAAAAACTATTTGCACAGATATTCGGAAAGATCTCAAAATAAGATGGTCTACTATTGAAATTTTGTATATCATTTTTTGTCAAGAAAAGCCTAGGCACCTTGTGCTCTTTTAAAATCAGTAGGACTCTAAAATTTAAAGTGGGTTAGTCAAGTATATACTTAGTTTCAGCTTCGTACAAACAATTATAGTTTGGGTGCCACTGTAAATTCAACAAATACGAGTGTGGGAGGGCCATGTCTATTTGGATGGATTTACTCATTCCCAGCCCCCACTTACATTGCAATTTCTGAGCTTCACTCTTAAAAGGACTAATAGATATATTCGTTTGCACCTCTCCTCTGTTTACTCATTCCAAATTAAATTTTATACATGCACTTCGAATAATTTCAGAGATACTATTTACAAGAATTATAATTTTTGAACAGAACCATTAAACGTGCAATTGGATATAAACGTTAAAGCGACGGTTATATTAAATTTTACGTAGGTATAAATTACAAACAAATCAAGAGCTTTACCTACAAGCGATCCAAATTGTTGGGTCCCACTAAAAATGGAAATAGTGTAATTTTGCAGAACCCTTTTTTAAACCCGTCTACAAGATTAATACTATCGTGGGAATTTTTTGGATTATAGCTACTGCATCTAAATATATACGGAACTGTTCTGAGTGTGCCCAGAACTATGGCGTGAATATAACATATCTGATCTGATGTCTGATGCGGTTACACCATCCGCTGATCATATCTGAACGAAAATTGCCCTCTGTAAAAGAGTTATACTCCAAAGCCCTGAAGCCTTTTATGAAAAGAATTACGGACGGAAAGCTCAAATTCATCTAATAGAGAAATATGCTTAGAATTCAAGGGTTTACAAAAAAAGACTTGATCTATCAAAGCCACTCGAAGCCCTTTGGAGTGTAATTGAAATCCTTTACAGAAAGAAATTCTTTATACAAATCATCGTGCCCTAGCTCCATGAGCGCTTAACTGATCCAAAAGCATTAACAAAAGCAGTAAAAGATATTTTTGTAAGTGGCAAATATTAAGTTGCCTCTTTTCTCGTTACTTTTATAGAAGAATAAAACTACACCTAGACAATGAACTCTTAGAATGTTAATACAAACTAAAAAATGAATTCAAGTCCTTTGGTACACAATTTTAAAACCCTTTTGTTAACCCCGAAGAAAGGGGGAAGGAGCTTGACTGGGAATTTCAAGCTCCTTTAGGCCTTGGAGCTTTTAAATCCCAATCCTTTGCACCGCTCTGTTTGTCACCAATTATTACTATAATTTACCCCGGTAAGACTAATGAACTCCATTTCCTTGAGCTCACTGGTGCAATGCCAAGATAATACACCCTTTAATTATTCATCATCATTTATTTTATTTATTTATTTATTTATTATCCCTCTCTTAGTTCTGGGCCCTCAACAGGCATGCGCCCAATTACAGAGTGACCCGCATAATGCTATTTAGAGGTGCCCCTGCAGAAGGTCTTAAGTTGGTCTATACTACTCCGGTATTTACCTTACGAATTAGGAAAACTGCAGGAAAACCTAATTCGGAGTAGCCGGTAGAATGCTCGGAACTGGTCTAAGGTAATTTCCATCTCCGCCACAGATGAAAAATTCACCTCAATCCAGGTTCGAACACCCGACCTCCGGATTTATAACCCAACGCTCTTACCACTGAGCCATAAAGCCGGTATCATGCACTGAGATATTAATTTTTTCTAAGTATACCTTAATTCGCTGCTAGAATTGACATCGCTAAATCGTTTTCTAATCACACGCTATTTCTGCGATTCAGCCAGATAGAACGATGAGGTTTCTGTTGTTTTGCACTGCACTGCGCGACCTCCTGTCGATCGATCACGATATGTCACAATATCTTTCTATTTTTATATCAGACACACACCTAGTTTAAAGTAAATTAATGGCTTGAGAAGTGTACAGGTGAAAATAATAAAATACTTTTACGTGCTAGTAGAGGCAAGGCAGTTGTGAAAGATTGTAAACAAGCTACTAAATCCTTCAACATCATAATATTGCGATTATCGATTAGTAGTAATTAAAGCAAAACTGTTATCCTAAGCCGCATTTAATTAACTTAAACTTCGCTAAGATATTTCAGAGCACATCAGAGTGTTGATGTCTGATGTCTGCCGTTCCGTCAGGAACTGAAAACTTGTCACTCCTTAACCCTCGTTCATTTTTGAGAGGTCGGTTAAACGGTTACGGCATCCTTTAGAGATGGTTTGAGTTAATTATCATACTGGAGTTGCAAAAGTAAAAAACGAATATTGAACGCGTTTCAACAGCAAGGCTGTCATCATCAGCGAATTGAAGGATAAAATACAAATAGGATTCTATTTATACAGCGAAAGTGAAAGGTTACGAGATCGACTAGGCAAATATCTGCAACTCCAAATTTATCCCAACGATTATTTTTGAAGTGAGTCATGTGTTCTTAAAACGAGTTTTTAAGGGTCTTTTTGTTTGCCCAATACGCAGGGTGAGTTTTTTTTTGGAGATCTAACCGTATGAGTTACAAAGCCGCTTAAATAGGCAAGACTTTTATGCTGATTAATTTTCCCTCTCAAAGTTAACTATCCCCCTGCTACCATTATTACTGTGCCGTCAGCGTATGCCAGTAACATGTGTCCGTTTTGCCCCTGTCAATATTTTTTCCATGTCTCCCAAGTGGAAATGAAATAAGGTTGGGCTCAGTGGACATCTCTGTCTTAATCGTTTACATGTCCAAAACATTTTGGATTCTTTCCCTTCTATTTTTACCCTCAACCTCGTCTCTCCATATTGTTCCTTGATTTGTCCTATAACTTCTTGCCAATTTTTCCATCTTCCATACCTTTTCCTGTTCCACTCTGTCAAACGCTGCCTTTAATTTTAATGAAAAATGCAAACACATTTCCTCCCTTTTTTCCTATTCCTTTTGTACCAATCTGTGTAATACGTATATGAACGAACGAAACGAAAAGTTTGTAAATCTCAGATTATGACATCATCCCCGTACAGAAAGGAGTTTAGTCGTCTATAAGCAAACCAATTCAAACGTAACTGAAAAGAAATCTTAGATTCATTAGCTTAGGTAAAACGAATACAAGACGCTCAAAGAAAAGAAACGTTGTAGAAGCAGATGATGATAATGACATGGAAGTTCCTGAAGAATGTGGAGAACGGTTTTCAAAAGACACCATAGGGGAGCTTTGGAGTAACGGTAGAGTTGCCATTTGTGGGCACATGACGAGTGTGTTAGTAGCGAAAAGCCCTACTATATTTGCGGGTTTCTTTTTATTGGTTTGAAGTTTGCTAAGGGATTAAACCACCTAGTGAAAAATAAGTTCACATTGTTTGGAACCTAAATCTGATACTGGCTGTTGACTTAAATCGACCATCTACTAACAGTGTTACTGCTGTAGCCACTGACCTTACAGATCGCCTTTTCCAGCTGAAACGGAAATTTCTTTTTCTTCTTTTAGTTTTTGATGATATTCCTGTTAATGTTGAGAGATTATATTATATTATCCTTATTTAAATATTTTGTTTAGGTTTTAGGTAAATTAAACTACATTATTTTAAGCTAATCTAATAATATCTTGCGAGATTATGGGAAAGGACCTTCACCTTGACCTTCACCTAATATGCTAAGCACTAAGATTAAAAAATATATAGGGTTAATGAGGGAAACCTATCTTTTATTTTTTAACAGTAAAAGATTTGTCTGCGATGCCCTTAGTTCATATTTTTCATATATTGCTTCGTAACCCAATATTGCTCTGCTTTGACCACTCCAACGTACCTCTCCTACTTTAGGTATCCCATACGTAGGTAGATATTGGCGGTACCCCTTGAAAAATGAATTCAACCTTTTTATTTAACGCAGGTCTGCGAGTTATTAACCATTCATTGTAAAGTAATCATCGCTAGGATACACAATTTTGTCGTTTACTTTGCACTTATGCATAGGACGAAAATTGTCGAAGTACCCTACCGATAGTTTGCTCAATGAATGCCAACAGGGAATTAAAAGAGAAATTCTGTCAAATAATAATTAATTCAACAGAGATTTTCAATGAATTGGAATGTCAACAGCGCTTCCTTTCAGGTGAGTAGGGAGGCATCCCTGCTGAATAAAGCAATTGAATCACTATTGCCTCCTCATGTTTGAACATAAGTTATTAATAAGAAAGTGTAGAAAACGGACACATGTTTTTCACGAACGTCACTAAAAATATTTGAGAAGTGCTGAACACTTTTTAAGGGACGTTAATCATTATGGGAGAACATTTGCATTATATAATGTAGCGCTTCAAATTACTTTCGAGAAATACCCTCCCAAAAGACATTTTTAATCTGCCAATATATGTGTTTCGCTTAAATTTAATTATGAACGGAAAAGACTCTCGAGAGCTTTCACTTTGTAAATTGTAAGTGCACACAGAAATAGCAATAGGTTCTGCCAATATCGATTTAAAGCTTCATAATTTCAAGGTAAATTTTGTCGATTTCAGAGTGTAGTCGCATAGAAACAATAAGATAATGTGAGTCAAGACGAAAATCGAAGTGTACGCAATTTAGTCTATTGGATATTTATACATTTAGACGTTGTAAGATATACGAGCCCAAAGGCATATGTATTGGACCAAGACAAACAAACATTAATTTACCTTTTTGTTTATTTTATAATTATTGTATTAGGTAAAGAATTCTAGGTCATATTTGTTTTGGTCCAAAGCATCTGTGACTGGGCTCGTGTAATATTCGCAATTGTCATGTAAGTAACGAATTTACTCTAATAAAGGATTAGAATTTAAGCAATAAACGAGGCATTTACTGTAAATTAATTTCTGCCTTATAGGTTTGTTAGATACTGACGAATTTCTTCGTTGCAAATCTTTACCATATTGTGAGAAAACCGATTTAATCGCCCGGGGATATTTATCTAGCTGATATAGTAACTAGAAACCTTACCGCAAAATTAGAAATGTGATACAGAATGTGTCTGTTGCCATGAAACTACGCGTCCACCTTTTTTTTAATGTAAACGTATTTTTTTTACTAAAAGCCTATGATAGCCCTACCTAAATAACGATAACAATGCGACAACACATGTAAGGGTAAGACAAGAGGAGCGCAACAAGTAGGTTTTGGAATTAAATCTGAATATGTGTTTTTTATCATTGGTAGTCAGAAGGCTAACGATGTTGGTGGGTAGTTGGAGACCATTTTTATTAGTTTTGTCATCAGTATGTCCATGTGCGCCCAAAGAAAAAATGGTTTAGATCCGCTATCTCACTCCCGAATTTGAGTCTGGCGATGATAGAAATATGAATTTTTACCTATTGGTACCCAATGAGAATTCATCCATTGTCATTTCCATTTCTGTGTCACGAGATAGTGTTTAATTACTATGTAAGTATATTGAATCGAAGATATCCATGGTGTGATGAAACTCAAAATGGAGTTGTGTATATTAGAGTCGTTGAATACCAAAAAGACACAAAACCTTACCAATACTAATTTAATAAACAAATTATGGAAACAGCGACTAGTTTCGACCAACGGTCATCTTCTGGCTTAAGGAAAATACAGAATAAAACTTTTTTAAACATTTAGAAGTACACAATGCAAAATTTGTAAGACAGTATGGGGAAAAAAACGATGACAATTAAACAATATAATGATTGAATGTAATATTAGTCACACGATGTAAAATGTCCGTTGTCTGAATAAATTTTCTTTGGTTTACCTCGCCATGACAGAAACCGACTCAACGTGGCCATAAATGCTTCAGTACTGTTAGCAGGCTTTAAATGAATTAATTACCTTCGTGGTAAAACACACAAAAACATTTGTACACAACTTTTTCTGTGCTTCAATATAAAAGGTTCTGCATAATCCACTCCAGCAGTGGAATGGATACATTTGGGATACACGTTGTTTGGGGAAATTTTTCATTAATGGGTTTAGCATTATGCCTAAAGCATCGAATGCAATGCAATATAGCTTTCCGTGTCAAATTCCTGCCGCCTAATGGCGAATATTCTTGCCTAACTAATGGTAATAAAAATTGAGTTCTCGAATGCGTTTTGCCAATGTTACAATACAGAGCGGTCCATTTTCTGCAGTTTGGCGATGGTATACGCGTCCCCGAATGCATTGGTCTTTTGTGTTCATATTAAACAATTAATTTTGTGAAATTGTGACGAATTTCTAACAAAAGGGGGGGTTTTATTCGTATCATGTGCCCCCTACTCTCAACAACTCATCATGATCCATAAACATGCTCAATTTGGATAAAGCAGGTAACGCCAATGAAATTCTTACACACTTCATCAGGCTGAAATTTAATTCATTACTTCATACGAATCTTCGTAGTCTTTTATTTGAACTTAATTTACAATTTTTTCATAAAACGTATGCAATACGCTGATACTCTTTGCAATTGTGTTAACGACGAACATTTTGAGACAATTTTATTTGTGTGTATTTTATATAACTAATGGTAATCTAACCACTTCGTTATACCGTTTTTATCTATAAAATTTGGAGATGCACCAAAACGTTTCGATTTTTTTCCAACAATAACCAGAAGATTATCGTACAGACACTAGTATAGGTGTGAAAAAAAACCTCTAAATTTCCAAGTAGATACATTACGCTATATATAGACAACCAAAACTGCCCGGTGTCCCGTGCAGATTTATATGTCACTCGATATCTCCTACATAGGAGCTTTAAGGGGTTGTTATTTCCATCGCAAGTCAATTAAATAGTTAGAGAAGGGAAGACTATAACTATATGCAGTTCAGGATGTGACACAGAAATGCATTAGGTGTAGGTGCGAACTACAGTCCGTGTATAGATAGTTTTCAAATACGTTACGGCTTTTATTGTCTACAATTATGAGTAGCATAAGGGACAAACGTACTTTTTCGATCAGAATTCTCAATCAAAAGTTATAGACTAGAAACCAATTTCGAAAAAAAATTCAAAGGGCTGTAACTTTTGAAATAGTAGCCCAATCTTGGAACTGTTTGAAATTATGGATTCTACAGGCCACATTCTATAAGAAAATTTTTTTCCGGGTCGATCTGAGACAATTTTTTTTTCGGGGCTCAAAAAAAGGCAGTGTACAACCTTCCTTTTTTACCAAAAATCGACTACACCAAAATTTCTCGGGAAAACACTTTTTCTTATTAATTTGGGTGCGTAGAATCCAAATCAATTCGTACTTTTTCGATCAGACTTCTCAATCAAAAGTTATAGACTAGAAACCAATTTCGAAAAAAAATTCAAAGGGCTGTAACTTTTGAACTAGTAGCCCAATCTTGGAACTGTTTGAAATTATGGATTCTACAGGCCACATTCTATAAGAAAATTTTTTTCCGGGTCGATCTGAGACAATTTTTTTTGCGGGGCTCAAAAAAAGGCAGTGTATAACCTTCCTTTTTTACCAAAAATCGACTACACCAAAATTTCTCGGGAAAACACTTTTTCTTATTAATTTGGGTGCGTAGAATCCAAATCAATTCGTACTTTTTCGATCAGACTTCTCAATCAAAAGTTGTAGACTAGAGACCAATTTCGAAAAAAAATTCAAAGGGCTGTAACTTTTGAAATAGTATCCCAATCTTGGAACTGTTTGAAATTATGGATTCTACAGGCCACATCCTATAAGAAAATTTTTTTCCCGAGTCGATCTGAGACAATTTTTTTTGGGGGCTCAAAAAAAGGCAGTTATTTACCTTCCTTTTTTACCAAAAATCGACTACACCAAAATTTTTCGGGAAAACACTTTTTCTTATTAATTTGAGTGCGTAAAATCCAAATCAATTCTTACTTTTTCGATCAGACTTCTCAATCAAAAGTTGTAGACTAGAAACCAATTTCGAAAAAAAATTCAAAGGGCTGTAACTTTTGAAATAGTATCCCAATCTTGGAACTGTTTGAAATTATGGATTCTACAGGCCACATCCTATAAGAAAATTTTTTTCCAGGTCGATCTGAGACAATTTTTTTTTCGGGCCGCAAAAAAAGGCAGTTATTAACTTCCTTTTTTACCAAAAATCGACTACACCAAAATTTCTCGGGAAAACACTTTTTCTCATTAATTGGGTGCGTATAATCCAAATCAATTCGTACTTTTAAGGGGTTGTTATTTCCATCGCAAGTCAATTAAATAGTTAGAGAAGGGAAGACTAGAACTATATGCAGTTCAGGATGTGACACAGAAATGCATTAGGTGTAGGTGCGAACTACAGTCCGTGTATAGATAGTTTTCAAATACGTTACGGCTTCTATTGTGTACAATTATGAGTAGTATAAGGGACAAACTTACAAATATACCCTATAATGCGGTTAAAAGTTAAGCTCTCAAAGCTCTTGGCACCAATACATTTCGTTGTGAAAGTTTCGTAAATTTGGAACTTGAGACTAAGTTATACAGTTCACCCCAGAACTAACGATTTCGCTATCCTATTTACGGAATCGTGCATTTGTTTAAGAAAGTGTCTTTCTAAAGACATGGCCTCATTTCTAAGGGAATAATGTGGTATTGCGTTAAAGCTAACGCTGACATGTGGTTTTTGATACAGCGAAATTACCACATTTCTGCGGACATGATATTAAACATCACTTTTGCTTAAGGTGAAAGTCACGTAAGAAGATGGGTATAGCAGAATTTGTAATGCGGAGGCCTAATGTAAGCTTTTACCTCTTTCTCAAGAACTATAAATAATTTTTAAATAGACTAACGAGGCCTCTGATGAATATGCGAGTTGCTACCTTTATTTATAATACAAAAAGCAAACAAATATACTTATTTCTTGTAAAATAAGTAATTATGTACATGAAACTAGCATTATTTCACACCATCCATATGTCCATATAGACGCGTTAGCTTAGCTTCCGATTTTAAAAATGCAAGCCGACCCGTCACGCCTGCTAATTTCCATTACATAATTGAATATTATTTTGGATCGCGAATAATAACTTTTTGCACACGTTTAGCAGAATTCACTGTGATGAAATAGGGATGCAACGGAATTTTACAAAAAAGTCGCAAACAAAACGAGCGGTACACGTTCATGTTAGGTCTACATAAGCCTACCTACGTTAATAAATTAGTTACCACAGTCCTTGGCTAATTTAACATGCAGAGAAGCTGATTAAGACTGCAGTATACTAAAAAAATATGTAAATAATAAAATGTTACTGTTATGTAGGAGGCTGTAGGTAATGTCATATTCTGTTCTAAAGAATAATGTAAGCTTTAAATTATGTATTTCCAATTTTCTTTCCTTGTAAACTTAGTTTTTATTTTATTTATTTATTTAAATTAACGTGCCTCTGCTACTAATGGCCATTGGCACGGGTACAAATACACAAAACTTACATTATGTAGAAAAACAAGGGTAAACGACAACAATAAGTACTATAGTATCAGTGATGTTAAATAGAATTGTAGACGCTAATGTCTTTTAAGTATTTTATAGCATTGACACAATTGTGGTGCGTCTTAAGGTCCACTTTGAGATCACCTTTCAGATTGGATCGAATCCTTTGTTCCGCAAATTGTGGACAGTCCCACAAATGTAGCACTGTTAGTGGAACATTGCAAACTTCACATTGAGGATGCTCGCCTGCTTCTAATAGGTAACTGTGCGTCATGTTTGTATGGCCAATGCGCAGTCTACGAATTTTTACTAGATCCTGGCGATTAAGAGTGATGCGCTCTGTGCAGGTGATGGATGGTTGGAGGGCTTGAAGCTTGCAGTGTGAGAGGGACCAGATGTTCTGCCACTTGTTGTGGATTGTATGTTTGAAATAGTTTTTTACATCACCCTGTAGCTGAAGACCAACTGGAGTTAGATGTAGTGTGTGTGCATCTCTGGCTGCTTTGTCAGCCAATTCATTACCCTCTATTCCTATATGTGAAGGTATCCAAATTAGGGTCACTTGAGCATCGTTGCTGACGATTGTGCGGTATATGTCATGAATCCTTTGTACGATTGGATTATCTGTAAATATGTTGCTGATGGAGTGGGTAGCAGAGAGTGAGTCGGTAAAGATAGCCGTATGTCTGTATCCTAGATCGATTGAGTGCAAGGCTGTATAGATGGCATATAATTCTCCAGTGTGTATACTAGTACTACTGGGCAGCAACTGTTGAATAGGTGTTTTGTTGGGCGAGATTACCGAGCAGCTGACATTGTTATTTTCTTTTGAGGCATCAGTATATAGAATGTAGTCAAAGTTATTAGTTTCCACCAGTTCTTGGAAAAGTTGTTTATATATGGTTGTATGTGTTGTCCGTTTATTATATCTGTGTAGGCTCGTATTGATATTGGGCATTGGTTTACTCCAGGGAGGAAAAGTGGAAATTGGGTATCTACTAATTGTGCTGAGGTTTGTGTCACCCAGATAAGTACTCAGTATCGTTGATAGAGGTTTGATTCTTCCACTATCCATGGCACGTATTGTTACAGGATTATTGAAAATATGATAGACTGGGTTATTGGGGTTGGCGTAGACAGTCGTAGCATAAGAGAGAAGAAGTTGTTCTCGTCTTAAATCAAGCGGTATTTCATGAGACTCACAGTATAATGCATATGTGGGGCTAGTTCTAAAAGCTCCCAGACATATGCGGATCGCAGTGTTGTGTATCGAATTGAGTATCTTGAGGGTAGTTTTGCTGGCAGAGGAGTACACAATGCTACCGTAATCCAACTTTGATCGAATGAGGGCTCTATACACTCTGAGCAATATTTCTTCATGTGCTCCCCATTTCTGGAGATATGACAAATCGAAATAAATTAAATGTGAATCAACTATGCCCATAAAAATCATGTTTTCAACAATATTATACGATAAGTCATGCTTCCGAGCCACTGCGCATATTAAAATAGAAGCAACGTACTATAGTTACCTACTGTATATCAGATGTAATAATAAGCTATAACCACTTCACTTTCACGAATTAAGTAATTCGTTCTAAGCGGTTTCTTATTACTGAAATTAAATGGATTATAAGTTAAATTATTATTATCTTTTTTCGTTGTTGATTATATTCCAATTGTTCATTAAACTGTAGTAACACTCCCACGATAGAAGACTCATACAGCCTAGGAGATTTTTAAGGCTCATTGCTTTGTAAATGCCCGTTCCGCGTTCGCTCTTAAACCAAGTGTGTGCAGAAAGTCATTTTTCCGCCCCTTGGAGCTGCCGCTTTTCACATAAACTCCCTTAGTTGGCGTCATATGCCACCAATTCATCCCATATAGCACCAATACAAAACTACATATTAAATTAAAGCACGTACAGTTAAAAAGGTTTCATACAAATGAAATAATAAGCAGTTATCACGCGAATAAAGCAAAAAAAATCTGAGCAGACGATCAGACGCACGGGCAGACAAAGAAGCTACTAAATCTGGAATGCTAACTGGAAGGGGAAATCGTAATTTATTAAGCTCTTCCAAAAGGATTCCTGATGTTGATCTAACATTTCTATTTCATTCTAAGGAGATGTGGTTTAAATCGCCTCATAACAAAAATTCGCCATAGGAGAGCTCCGGGGTCCCTTGTACAAGTGTCGTAACCGCACTAAACGAAAACTGTAAGCGAGACTTCGCGTCTGGGTACGGAAAACCAAACTTTGAAGCACGGAGACAAAAACGCGTAGGTTAAAATAATCTAGTACCCATCCTCGAATTCGCTAAAGCACTGCATATCCGTCTTCCTTGTTACCATGCTTAACGAAGCCCTCCTATGTGATACACTCGGCTAAATAACTCCCCATGCGTTCATTGTTGGAGGTATTGAATCAAATGTCCTTTAACATTGAACGTAAAGACCTTATTTGTATCTGGAATATGCTGGTTTAAATGTAATAGATGCTGACATCTCATTTTGTTGCAGGTGAGTTTCTGAATTGCATCGGCACTCTGGAGAGAAGGTAATAGGGGGAATTGCATGTACTCTTTTCTACTCAGTAAATCATCTGTCTTTAAATCCGCAATATTTACTACTTACTGTTTGCACTGATTTGCTACAGTAGGGGAAAAAGTGACAACCCTTGCCAAGCACAAGTGTTTTCAAAGGAACATCTGGTTGCACTATTACTATTAATTTGATGTGTTACAAATTAGTAGGTGTAGGGAAAAAAGAAAACAAAGTAGACACTGTAAGAAGATTGGTACTAGAAACTGCCCGACGAAATATATTTTTGAATTAAACCTGAAATGTAAGCAGAGCTGGGCAGAATACTTTCAAAAAGTATTTGAATACTAAATAGTAAATACTTTACACAAATCAAAGGTATTTGAATACTAAATACTTTTACGTCCAGCACAAGCGAATACTAGATACAGATACATTGAAAAGTATTCAAATACTTAAAAAAATAAGTATTCAAATACTTTCAAAGGTATTCGAATACTATAAAAAGTATTCGAATACACTAAAAAGTATTCAAATACTTGTCACTCAAATACATTAAAAATTTAAAATAGTATACTAGATAAAAGTCTTAATACTATTTAAAAAATCAAGTTATACTTTGTATGAGGTTAGCTATTTTTATATTTCTATTGTTATATACAAATTTAAGGGGAGTAAAAGCGTATTATTATTATATTATTATATAAGAGGTACCTACCAGGACCTTTCTTATACCAGTTATATCCTTAAGAATACGTATACCAGTTTTCAAAGCGTCGTACACATGATGCGTACGCCTTTCTGAAATTAATCCTAGCGATTTTGGAACAGATCCATTTTTGACCATCCGTTTGTCCGTGTGCATGATAGTTTGTTTAGAAACGTGCGATAGCCGTGAAAATTGGTACACATGGTTTTAAGGATATAAGAAAGGTCCCTATTGTTTTTAAGTTACATAGATTATCGAGTCAAAAAGTTTCACTTCACAATCGTTCGGTATTCAGTTGTATCGGATTTTTTATTTGATTTTGTGACAATGGAAACTTTCCCTAAACATTTCTAAATTGTTCTCAAATGTTTAAATAACTTAAAAGTACTGCGTTTTTTTGAGGCCGGAAAAGAATTGTCTGAGATCGACCGGGAAAAAACATTTTCTTATAGAATTTGGCCCATAGAATCCATAATTTCAAACAGTTCCAAGATTGGGCTACTAGTTCAAAAGTTACTGCCCTTTGAATTTTCTTTCGAAATTGGTTTCTAGTCTATAACTTCTGATTGAGAAGTCTGATCGAAAAAGTACGACTTGTTTTGGATTCTACGCACCAAAATTATTAAGAAAAAGTGTTTTCCCGAGAAATTTTGGTGTAGTTGATTTTTGGTAAAAAAGGAAGGTTATACACTGCCTTTTTTTGAGCCCCGAAAAAAAAATTGTCTCAGATCGACCCGAAAAAAAAATTTTCTTATATAATGTGGCCTGTAGAATCCACAATTTCAAACAGTTCCAAGATTGAGCTACTAGTTCAAAAGTTACGGCCCTTTTTTTTCGAAATTGGTTTCTAGTCTATAACTTTTGATTGAGAAGTCTGATCGAAAAAGTACGAATTGTTTTGGATTCTACGCACCAAAATTAATAAGAAAAAGTGTTTTCCCGAGAAATTTTGATGTAGTCGATTTTTGGTAAAAAAGGAAGGTTAAGGATTCAAATACTATGCGAAGTATTCGAATACTTCTCAAAGTATTCAAATACCTTGCGAAGTATCCAAATACTTTGCGAAGTATTCGAATACTAAATATTTGTGAAAGTATTTGAGTTACAAATACAAATACTGCTTCCATAAAAGTATTTAATTACAAAGTATTTGAATACTGCAAAGGATTTGAATACTAAAAAGTATTTACAAAATCGAATACTGCCCAGCTCTGAATGTAAGAGAGTTCTATCTTCCAAAACCTGTGAATGGGGATGCGTATACGATATATCTTCCAATCTAGCTTATTTCAATATGCAGGTTTCCGCACGAATTACAAGGAATGAGTTTAGTGGTGGACCAAAGATGCCTATAAAGTGCAAATATTTATATATTCAGAGTCCAAACAAAATTAAAAAAATCAAATAAATTTCGTAACAATTCAACAAGTGAAAAAAATGCAAAATTGAATGTTGTACAAATAGAATTAATCAAAAGCTGTCGATATTGAAGTTGCTTATCATGCGGTAACAAGTTTGGGGCACCTTTTGAGCTAGAAAAAAGATTATTAGTGAATTGAACAGTTAGCAGTTATTTGTATTACCTGTATTTTTAGTTTAAAGAGCATTTTTTTAATTGTCCATAATAGGTACTCATAGGCGGTTTACTCCGGCCATTCTTGCGTCATTCTTTAGCGGTATTATAATAGCCCATTTACCTACACTTTGGAATTATTTGAAATACAGCCTAAGGCACCCTCGAACATAAAAAAGTCGCACTTATTGACACCCCCTAAGTGTTACAAGAGTAACCGAACACAATTAAGAATCTGTGACATAATTTCAAAACGAAAAACACAAAAATTCCATTACTCTTTCTGCGAGACGCTAAGGCCCACTTCATGTAGGTTTTCTATCACTCTCTCGCCCATACTAATAATAATAATACCATTTATTGATAGCCCAGGCTAACAATCGGAAAGGATTCGCCAAATAGGCGGTCTACCACCGCTCCTATGACTATAAAAACAACATAATCATGTAGAGAATAGCAACAAATTAAAGTGTATATACTATACATATCTAAATTCATAACAAATGTCCAGATTAGTAAATACATGAAACTATAAGTAATTAATAACATTAATAATAACTATAAAATACAAACACTTATAAAATAACACAAAAAATAACAACATAGCAAATTATAGATCGTAACATTTCATCTAGGATTAATTAGATTTAACAGACGATTTTTAGATATATTTCATTTAACACTTTCGCATTACTAGGTAAAACTGCCCTGAAATAGAAATTTAGTGGTTTTGTAACGTGGCGTATTAAATACGTTATGTTGCAACCCTAATGCATTCATCTCTGATCTTCTCGTTATTTCCTTTTAAATAGCTAGGTCTGTACATTTGACTAATTTATACAAAAACAGAAAGTATTTCATTCTTTAAGTTATATTAAGTATATTGTACCGTTCCAAATATGGCGTAATATGTTGTCTATTAGAAAACAAGGGCGGCAAAACGTATACCTATACAAGCATTTTGAATTCTCTGTAGCTTATTTTTTATTGAACTTCTAAAGTCTTCTGTAATATGGTACACTGCAGTATTCCAGATGAGGGTAAAATAAACGCCTTAATTAGCTTAAGTTTAGTTTCCAAGGATAAAACAGACTTTAGATAATAAAAAGACTTTAGCTTCATAAATGCCAATCCATAGATTTTATTTACATATGATTCAAAGTTAAGTTCCGTATCAATCAAAATACCTAAGTTTTTGGTTTGGTCCACCCTAGGTCCACCCAAGTAATAGTCAATAAGAAATTTTTATAATCAATTTTACGCCTATACGCTTCGTTACCTATAAACATTGCTTCCGTTTTGCTAGGGTTTATACGAAGTCCATTATTTTTATACCATTATACTAATATGACCTTCATTGCACATTGTAGATTATTTATATCAAATATACTTGTAGGTCATCTTACAGCGCGTTATACATAAGGGCAGATTTCTTTTAAAAATTGAAATTTTTTTTCTTTTGGACTAAATGCGTAGGAAAGATCACAAACCCGTGGAACAATCACTTTGGACCCTTTCTTCATTTTATATAAATCTTTGACGTTTAAATGGGAAAAATGTGGAAAAATCTCAGTGATGAATTCTTTTCAAGAGGAAGCAATGACTTCTGAACCCGCCGTATCCCTATTAAAAAATTTACATGCACCCACTGTTCGTGTTCACGTAGATTAGCGGAAATGTAATAATTGCAAGTATAGCAGGGTGTGTAAAAATCGGATGAAGTTAAAGGTGCTGCTGGTCAAATCGCTTAAAATTGTTCAGAGAATTTACATATAATGCGGAAAATTCCCGCTTTTTAGCAATAATTCACGTGCCTCAACTATAACGATTTCATGAAATGTTAGAGGAAATGTGAAGCACGCCCGGAAAATTTTGATTTTGGGATGACAAATCAAAACCAACGAAAACTACCCAAAAGCAACGTATACATTGATACAATTGGTGCAATTTTTAGTACAAGCTTCACGGACTTGTGGGCAGTGGTGGTCCTCATTTTGAACAAAAATCTTTAAAACTAAGTAGTGGACAGCAACAGCAACAGCTAAATAGAGAGTACTGACTCGATGGATAGTCACAAGTTATATATTCACCGATCTTATTCATCACTACACACAAAAGGCTGTACAAGATGTTAATCTACATATCAAAACTTAACTTCGCGTCTTGTTTAGTTATTGTTGTACATATCCAATTAGGAATTTCATAACAGCCACCAAAACCGCTGTAAAATAACAGTAAATGATCGCAAATGCAAGTTTCGCTAAATTTGATGAACACCCCAGGCACGTGTTGTACGGATTGATATCTTGTAAATCGAATATTGAATCTACGACTAGAATTTTATATATATTATATGAAACGAAGATTATATTCCGGCTGATAAAATGAAAGCTTTCGTGCTTGGTTAAGTTTGCAATTTGCAGAAGTGGGCGGCGTTATACGAAATTTGTACGTACCTTTTGATAAATGTGTAGAAATGAGTGTATTTCTCTCCGCGTTTCATCGAGTTGACAAGTAACGGTTTATTCCTTGTTTATTTTTATCCCTTTATCGTTTCACAAAGGGTTAAGCATCACAGCACAGGAGTTTGAACACCTAAACACAATTCGGCAACCGAAATTGGTCGCGATAAGTTTAATTAACCGGCAGTTCCACAGTTTCGGTATTTTTTCTATTTACAACAGTGATATATTACCGGAATAAAGTGTCACCTATGGCATTTAGGGAATATGGTACAATGTAACGAACAAATTTATTTCAAACGGGTTGGGGGAAAACGCGCTTTTGGTTCGTTTTAAATTATCATTCGTATAGCCTTGCAGTTTTTCCGAATATTGCTGGCATTTTCCGAAATCAGAGACGATTTGAATTCTGATCGTCGAGTAATTAGGCACATAAATGCCGCACGTTAGCTAGGAGGTAGTTAAAAGGGCAAGTTTGGTGATTATAAAAAAAATTGATCCTAGATTTTTTATGTATCGTACCACTATCGCTTCTAATTGGGTGGAAAAAGCGCTGACGCAAGCGTCGCGTAACATTGAAGGTATATACAGACTGTAATAATTAACACTTGTTTACTTATATTAAGGCGTATCTCTCTCCAGATATTAACATACGTGATACTGATATTTTCCTAATCGCTTATATTATGGAACTAATCAAAAATGTACAACCATCAGTAAACCATTACTTATAATATACACGATCCTTAAATCGGGTCGAAACGAGTGGTGTTACCCAACCTTAATTGATTTCAAATTATAGGGCGCCACCTTCTATGTTATCGTCGTCATTTTAAAATTCGACATAACATGAACCAGTACTCGTTTGTCTAATAATGTATGCGCCCGTCATTTTAGCAAATGTCCGTTCTAATAATTGAAGGTATCACAAACTTTAATCAGTTTTCCAAATTTCTAGAACCAACCCGCTGTATCTCACATACGGTTTACTGATCTCGTGCGCTTGACAGTCAAGCTGCACAAAGTATGGGACTTTCTATATAACATGAACAGCTTTCATTTTCACCGGTTGAAGTGGGTAGGTTTTGAATTTAGGTCTAAACAAAAGCATTTTGAACAATGACGGCGGCATCAAGGGTTGGAAGACAAGCAGATATAGGCCCTTTTCGAGTACTTTCTATTGAAACAGTCAGCCGATTACTAATATTTAAATTGCACCATTGCAACACGCCATTCACCGTTTGCAGGCAGGCACTTTAAATTGAAAATGTCACGATATAATCTAATTGATTATTTGTGATTTATTACTTATTAATGTTGATTTAAATGAATTATTACTATAGTACATAGTACGTAATGGGTCCATTGTAATAATTAAATGTGAGCTCTTGCAGAGATGCATTTCAGGAAATTAAATGCGGTCCTCAAAGAAAACCGAATTTACCCTTCTATATCGATGCAATAGTGTGCTTGATCGTTTTTCCAATAACATTACGATAGATACGAATTTGTGGTATTACCAATGCTTTAAATAGTTGAATACTATGCACACATATAGAATTTTTTGTACAAAAGTGACTCACTGTGCGATACTCGCAGTTATAGGTGGTCGAGAAGTAAAACGCATTCTCTGTAGACCCTAAAGTTTTTAAAATTCTTTGCGCATGTGAAAAGAGGGGCGCCGACTGGAATAAGTTATTAAGGGGGCAACACTTCTCAAGATTCTTGCATAAAAGAAATGGAATTACAATTTTAACATTAGAATTTTATCATTAAGAAGCGAAAGACTGAAAAACTTTTTATGAAGTCACACCTTCGGTCTGTCCGTTCACGATTGTTACCATGATAACTCGAGAAACTATAACGTTTTTTTATTTCTGCTTTCGGTAATCACTAGCTTCAGTTTGCCTCTTCGACGAGGTCGTAAATGAAAATGGCGAGATTGACCAAATTCAATCAATCATTTATTGTCAGAGATACCAAATGTGACTTTGACATGTCAATAATGTTCAAATGTAAATATAGAAAAAGAAAAATACAGGATATAAACTACAAATCATTATCAATAAATATAAATAGATTAAAAACATATGCGAACTATGGACTGCGACTACGACTGCATGTCCTTCGGTATCCACCTTGTGTCGATATCGGCCACCCTCATCTTTGATCGCCGCCCAATATTGTCACGCCTCCAGAAAGCTCGTGGTTAGTATTATAATTACAGCACAGACTTCGTGTACACTAGCCTGGATCGATTTGATTTTTGGTGTATTACACAGTTTTTATTACGAGACGAGTGTGTGTTTAACACTGTTGCTAATAACTACAAAATCTCACTAAATCTGGCCATAGTACCCCAACATTTAGAGCGTGATTTCCTTAGGGAATAAGGTATTTAAAATGAATACCAATTGCATGTAAGATGAATCTCATCTCGTAAAATTTGTAAAACAATGTCGTCCAATCTGAAACTGTCCTAACGTCTTAATTAATCCCAGCTGATAACTAATTCTGCGTCTTTCGTCGGTGAATACTGAACGCCGTCTATGAAGCCAGAATGCAGATGTAAGTATATGATGTCTCCGACTGTTACCGATAAACATTGGGAATGCCATTGACTGTCATTTATAAATATTACTACGTTATACGAAAAGAAAGTTTAAGGATGTTAATACACGATATCGACTTAATTCCATTTTGTTTTTTAGTGTATAGGTATTTATTTGTTTAGTCTTTTCAAGTTTTTGTAGCTATTAGTACGAAGTTAAAGGGATTCAATTACAAATTTCAGCAGACGTAATCTAAAAGATACGGCAACTGCTATAGAGAGAGAGTCGGCCCTTTCTATTCCCTCTGGTTCTAACAAAGGCCTAATGCCACCAAATTAGTTCATTCGATTTTGCCTTATAGCGAAATCTACCCAAAATCACAAAGTTAGAAGCCAGAGATGGAGTAATAGTTCATGAAAAAATTATCTTTCACTAGGAAGTTGTACATGTAAACTTTTCTTTTATGGGGGCTAGGTTTAAATGTATGAAATATTCAGCAGAAAAGCGAGCGGTTTTCATTGAGTACGTTGGCTACAGGTAATAAATACGCGTTCAAAGGTAAGGCATGTGTGTGAATGCGTGTCTGTAGAACAATAAATCGATATAGCTACTTATGTAAATGTTGACTATAGTAGTTTCCCATATTTTTTCTGCCTACGTTCGATTGGGGTGTATTGTTCAACAACAATGTGTAAATACTGCAGTAACTAAAATTTGCCGTTTACTAGACCACTTGTCCGAAAATTTGCAAATAAGTGTTCAAACATTTTAAATTTATAAACATGGAAATCATATTTTGCTCTACTTATAACTCTTCCGAATCCCTTTAGGTGAGTTGGCAACCCCTTTAAGAATGTAGCTAGAATTATGGTTGACTATGTATATTTCGAACATCACAACAACTGGTGTTAAGTGGCAGAGCAAACCGATGGAATTTATATGAATGTCGATGGTGTCCGTCTGTCCGTTAGTGAACACTGCCAAACGCTTGGGCCGATTCGATTGAAACTTTGCATAGTTGACAAGCCTACGCAAAATCCAATGACCCCGCAGGGTCACACCGCTCTTAGAGACATGCCTAAAATCACTGTCGACAATTATCCCCAAATTCTTTACACAATTTTTGACAATTGAGTTCTGGTTGACGCCAATGTCATTTAGTCTCCTTGAATAAGTTTTTAACCGACAACCCTGCCGACAACTAATCATAATAATTGGATTGGAGTTCTGGTTTTGAAGAGTCGCTCAATAGTTCAGAAACTTTCCGTAATACAATTTTGTAGTAAACCTTGCCATTAAAGAATAAAAGTTATGCAACTATTTATATTTTAAGATTTAGCTGTAAATTGCTCATTGAGTATTTAGTAAAATATAGTCAAAATTGGGAGTTGTTAGTTCAGAACATTTTACGGGGTCTTCTGCATTGATTTTCGCGTAATTAATCACTAATTAGGAACTTTAAAACTAGATATTGATCAAAAAATCAAAACTTAAAACAGTGCACTTTTGAGGCAATCACGGGCCCCATATTTTTAAAATTGGGTTTTTATGGCTTAATTTTTCATAACCCTTTTTTAGATTTATCTTAAGTATTTATCAAGAATTCAAACCTTGTCTGGAGCATCCAGAACTAATTGCAATTCCAAATTTTTTAAATGAAGGGCTAATTTCACATCCCGCCATCGTAGATAATCGAAATCGTATTGGCTGTCAGTATATAATAATTAAATTAATGCAAGGCCAGTTATAGACGGTAATTTTAAGGTCCTTGGGATCGTTTATAGCCTAGTGTGCCATAACCCATAAAAGTATGCTACAATGGAACTGTCACTACTAGATTCACATTTCATTAACACAATGCCAGATATACGACCAAAAAAAGTGCCAGGGTATCCGACGACGGAACCCTTACAAGCACTAGCGTATGATCCCTCTAACGTATATAAGGAACTGCGCCAACTTAGTTTTGTTAGATCCCAATACGACGTCCACTTATTTAATACCCATGACCGTAAATAAAATTAAAACGAAACCTGAACTCAGAACGCAAAATATTTTGATATTTCATATAAACCACAGGGTATGTGTACCTTAGCGGTTATGTAACGTGAACCGTTTCGGAGGGAAATTATTTTTTATTGCACTCGTCATTTATTTTCATACATCAGGCAGTGAAAACGGATATTTTCCAATTGCTTTTAGGTTGATTCAGGTGAATACGATTACGAAACGTTGTAAGAAAAAGGTTGGCGACTTTTTAATGTGATGAGCTGAAACGTTTTTTTAAGAAATGTTCCTAAATGTTTATTTAAAAATGCGGACAACAAATATTTCATATACCTATCAATATAAATCTCATATTTTTTAATTCGCCGTCAAATTTGGTACAAATGAGTTAATAATGGTACTTAATAGAGACACCAGAATATTGAATACATCAAACCCATTGTTATTTAATAATTGCTAGTCAAATTATCATAGAGCTCATTAAATAATATACAATAAGCAGCACATATATTAAGACGGTTAATATTTAATGGATGCTGAAGGCTGTTTATTTGATAAATTGATATCATCAAAACGATGAATCCTGTGGGATAAGAGAGCAACCAAAATAATTTATGTTACTACCGAGCATTTCTTGCTGCTCTCTGCTTTGAATACGTTCGCAGTATCAAGTCGTGCAACAAAAGTTTGTGAACTATCCAAGAACAACTTAGTTAACAATTTACGTAAAACGTCAAATAAGAAATGAAAATAAAGAGCATTCCCGAATTTTATATCGAAAACTTACAGAAATCAAATTGATCTCATTTTTACGTATTCTGGGGGAAATGAGGTAGTAAAAATATATCCCCAATAAAAATTTTAGATTAAAATGTAAATAGTTCTTGTATTTCTAAAATGAGGAATTTTTATGTTAGCTTGGAGACTACTGCTTCGGTTTTTAAGCTTCTCTTTCGGTACGTGATGCGCCTCATCAGTACTGAGATAAAACCTAATTAAGACACATGTATATAACGTATAATCTCCAAATGTGGGAATACTTTAAAGTCACAATGTACATTCGTGCTTGAAACTATTTTTTGTTTAATACATCCCTGTCTCCTTATGAATATGTTACGAAATTTTATCAGGGGTTACTCCTTTAATACGATCAATTTTTAGCTAGGATGTTGATCTTATTCTTATAACTGCCCTTTCTTCTTCTTGATAAAGATACTCAATTTTTAAGAGAAACATCAAGGAAAGAGTTCATATTGTTCTCTAGATTCGAAGACAGAATTAGAAAGTACTTCATACTGTAAAAACAGTATAGTATTTGCTGTATTTGAAGCCTAATGAATGGGACTGGAAAACAGTCACCCAAATTTTGATACCAATAAAGAATGAGATAAATGTATAGGGATTTATTCTTTAATTATCTTGCAGGTGTAAAAATGCTAGAGTTGTTCCAGTTGTGGTAAGCCTGTCTTAATACGGTGGTAGAAGTAGTCCAGTTGGTGAATAAACAGGACCTGAGTTTTTTGTGGATTAACTACCTATAACTTACAGCATACTTACATTGCGGGGGTTGTAACTTTTATAATGCATAGAACATTTTGATTTCTTTGATAGATTATGTTTAAATAATGCATAAACAATCCTTAAACTGCACTTTAATAATAAATTTCCCTATGCTTTAAGCTTGACAAATTTTTCAAGTAATTCACTTACAGCATACTTACATTGCGGGGGTAACTTTTGTAATACACCAAACATTTTTATTTCTTTGATAGATTATGTTTAAATAATGTATAAACAACCCTTAAACTGCTCTTCAATAAAAAATTTCCATATGCTTTAAGCTTGCCCAGTATTTTAAGTAATTTAAACCAACCACTTACAGCGTACTTCCAAAAAATGTGCCAAAATCTTGACAGAAAAGCTTCCTAGCTCAGACCAAAAAGCACTCTTCACCGTTTAAGCATTGCGAGGGTTGCAACTTTTGTAAGACACAGAACATTTTAATTTTATTGATAGATTATGTTTAAATAATCTATAAACAACCATTAAACTGCCCTTTAATAGTAAATTTCCGTATGCTTTAAGCTTGCCCAGTATTTTAATTAATTCAAACTATCACTTACACCATACTTAGATTACGGGGGTTGTAACCTTTGTAATACACTTAACATTTTTATTTTTTTGATAGATTATGTTTAAATAATGTATAAACAACCCTTAAACTACCCTTTAATAATAAATTTCCGTATGCTTTAGGCTTGCCCAGTATTTTAAGTAATTCAAACTAGCACGGTAAGCATACCTAGATTTGCGGGGGTTGTAACTTTTGTAATACACCGAACATTTTTATTTCTTTGATAGATTATGTTTAAATAATGCATAAACAACCCTTAAACTGCCCTTTAATAATAAATTTCCGTATGATTTAAGCTAACACAAAAGGCAAAACAGCAATAAAAAAATTTTGTTTTTATAGTTGGGTTTGTGAAACACAATCTTCCTGGAATGTAGCACTTATCTGTGGTCAAAATATTTAGTAATGAGTTTATTACTTCACTCGTTTTTGCATAACTAGTATTTTGTCAATATTTGGGAAGTTAGGGTGCCATATAGGGAAAACACATACCTATATGGCATAAATGATCTACAATTGAGTAATTTAGGATATACCGATTTTCTTCGTGAGTGCGAGGTCACATTAGGGGGTGGTTTTTGTACCAAAATGTGGTGAAGCACCCTCCTAAGAAGTGGGAACTCTTTTGATATATATTTACTTGTCTAAAATGCGTTTAAAACCAGGTGTCAAATTCTTGACAGAATAGCTTCCTAGCTGAAACCAAAAATTGCCAACATATGTACGTACATACAGACGGAAAAAATAAGAAAGGTGAATTTTTTACGCATGCATTTTGTTTGCTTTTATTAGAGGGACCTACCATCCAAATTTCGTTAAAATTGCTCCATAAATAAGAAAGTTGGATGTTGCACATGCGCAACACTATTTTTTGCGCATGCATTTTGTTAGCTTTTATTAAAAGGACCTACCATCTAAATTTCGTTAAAATTGTTCCATAAATAAGAAAGTTGCATTTCTGCGCATGCGCAACACGATTTTTGCGCATGCATTTTGTTTGCTTTTATTAGAGGGACCTACTATCCAATTTTCCTTAAAATTGCTCCATAAATAAGAAAGTTGGATGTTGCACATGCGCAACTCGATTTTTTGCGCATGCATTTTGTTTTCTTTTATTAGGAGGACCTACCATCCAAATTTCGTTTTAATTGGTCCATAAATAAGAAAATTGCATTTCTGCGCATGCGCAACACGATTTTTGCGCATGAATTTTGTTTGCTTTTATTGAAGGGACCTACCATAGAAATTTCGTTTAAATTGCTTCAGAAACAAGATCGTTGCGTTTTGCACATATGCAACACAATTTTTTGACTTTGACAATTTTTTTCTCCGTTTTTTGATAAGGCCCAATTTTTTGTAGGTTGTACACAGGAAAATAAGGTCTTCCAAATAATAGAATAAAAATTTTAGGTTGCTATTTGAAAAAAAAAGTTCGATGCCGTTACGGCGCTCCAAATTTTTTTTCAAAAATCCGGCCCGTTATTTTTCTGTTCGGTATGCCTAAAACATATATACAAAATTTCAACAAAATCCGTCGAGCCGTTTTCTCAGAAAATTGCCAACAAACGTACGTACGTAACGTACGTACGTACGTACATACAGACGGAAAAAAATTTTATTCTTTAAAAGTTGCTTAAAATGGTCTAAAACGTCGATATTTGATGAAATTTTGAAATGTTAAAAAAACGGCTATCGCAATAGCTACCTAGCACATGCTAGGAAGCTAAAAAAACTGCAAATCTTTTTTAAAAGTGCCAACCTGTGCATCCAATTAAATAAAATTATGATTACCTTTACATAATTGATTTAGTTTATAGAGCTAAAGATGGTAGATAAGTCTTCTATTGTAAATAAGCCTTTGACAATATGAAAGAGAAATGAGAGCTTAATCCGTGTGCGCTTTTGTCGTGCATGGAACAATTAGTTATCGGATGGTCGTAAGATCGAAGTAAAATAATTTTGGTAATGCCCACGAAAAGCTAGCGAAATCGTGCCATCAGGAATTATACGGTGAAGTATGCGATAGTCAAATATTGCGTGTTCACGGCCGAATGTAACACCACTAATGAACATGATCCGGAGAAAGCGCAGAGTTTAAGGCCCATGAGTTTGTGAAAAAGAAAACTAAGAGAGCAACGCAATTAATAATTATGGTAATTTCTGCAACCGCTTAAAAAATGAGAAGTATGATACTGGTCTGCAAAATTCTAATCCAATTTCACTACTTCTCCATATAGAGCATATAGAGCGAAATTAGACAAACCAATAATTCCATAAACCGGGTCGTAATTAACTATCACGAAAAAACCTTAAATCTACTAATTTCACCGAATAAATAAGGGAATAATACAGATCTTTGAGGGAGTCCTCATCAAGTTAAATTATCTGGTTTTGTTTAATTAAATCATTTAATCTTTTACGAAAGTGCCTCTTTTAGCAATTACATCTCCATTGCCACCAATTTACTTGTTAAAACATCTTCCCGAGCACAGTTAAAAGAATTTATTGAGAAAAATACGATTTGTTAGAGAAAGTTTTGTTATGGTGGCGCTTTTCCCTTAAATTACGTCTTAGATACTTTGCGAACAAATCGTTACAAGTCCAAATGATATTTTTAAACAAGATATTTTATCATATGACATCGGTTTCCTAAAAAAAAGTATTCGCTATACTAATTCATTCCCTTTCACCATTTAAAAACGTGATGAATGCTCGTCGTAGAATACCGCATACGTAGGGTGACTGGATTAGTGTACAAATCTCACAAAGGGCATAATAAATTGTACCACTTTAATAAATTCTTGTTCGATCATTTGTGCGTCTTTCTCGCTCGAAATTTCGTTATACGTAATACAACTTTTACCCATATACTCATTTTATGTTCTATCTAAGAAATGCAACTTTTACAGAAACACATTACGTATATGTTTACCATCGCAGCGCCCTGAAGTTGAAATATTGCATGACAGTAAACATACAACTATGATGACGCATATCTCCAATATTTTTGAAGAGGAGCACTGGACTTTTTCCACTGTTGTTTAAAAGCTGCTCAATAGCAAAAGTACGAAGCCGTACGGTTCACTGAGCCATTGTTACCCAAACTGGACGCTCTAACCTAGGAGATAACATCGCTCTCCTTCACTTGATTAGGTAATCCCGGTTATACACTACTCTACTGAGATACGTTTTTTTGGGCCACCCGGTACATATTTTCATCTCATACACACTTGCCTTTGCGAGACACACGGTATGTTACGACAATTCGATATAATTTGTAGTCTACGTTTATGCGCTATTTAATAGTATATTAGTTCTGCAAGTTTCCCGTTATCTTTCTCTCCTCTGCCCCCACCGTATCCGTTTCTCTCGTATTAGTTTTTCCTTTGTTCCCACCAAATCCCTTTTTTGTTCATCCTCGTCGCTAACCCTTCTTTCACCAATTCACTTTCTCTTTCTCTCCGTTCCTTGAATCTTGCTGCCCTACGTCCCGGCGCTATCGTTATGTTCTCCATTTTATTTCCTCCTTTTTTATTTGTTCTAATTCATCCCCATACCTCCCGCTCCATTCATCGACACCCCTCTTACCAATGCATTTCTCAATCTGAAAACATTTTGAGTCTCTCCTACTCCCCACATCTGTCTCATCGCCAGTTCTCCCTTTTTGTTTTAAATTGAATTCCCGGATTTGTGCCTTTGCCCCATTATTGCGTTGCATTTGGTATTCTAGGTGTTTAAATTCTCATATTTCCTCCACCGTTTCCTCCTTCCATTTCCATTCTGTCACCCTTTTCCTACCTCCCACATTCGCACATCTCATCCTTTTTGATGTTTCGACATTTTTAATTCCATTCCTTTTCTTTCTCAGTACCTCTCTATTCTTCTCATCATGTATTCCATTTCCTACCCCCTTGTCTGTGTCAAGCCAGGGACCTTCTTATCACGATTCCTCCACTTTGACCCTGTCTCAATATTTTATTCCTTATGCAGAAATTAAATAAGGTTGGACTAAGGGGGAAAAGCGTCTTTTCATATAACTCTTTAAGTCTGTTCTTTAAATTGTAGTCTATTTTTCCATCGTCCCATACTTTTACCCTTTCTACTTCCTTAAACGCTGCCCTTAGGTCATGAAAAACGCAATCACCTTTCCGCCCTTTTTTCCAAATCCTTTTCCAATATTCTATGCAATACTTACATTTTCCCTCCCTTTTCTAAAGCGCATTTGCGTTTTCTGCAACATCCTCTTCTCTTCCATTTCTCTTTCCAATCTTGCATTCAGTACCATCGCGCAAATTCTATATGCCGTCCTTATTATTCACATTCGTCTATAATTTTCCATACAGTGTTTGTCGCCTTTTTTTGTAAATCGGCACTATTACCCTTTCTTGCATTCTTCCTATAGCCCTCCTCCCTACCATATCTTGTTTATTAGTTTCCTCAGCTTTTTCTTAATACTATCTGTAGCTTTATTTCTTATTTAGGACCTCCCTGTCGTCTTCCTTTCCTTCAGTCTGATTAATTGTTACTCCATCTCTCCTCTTGATATCTCGTCTCCCACACCTTTTCTGCTACCATCCTTGTAGTACCTTTCTCTGTTAATCATCTTCCAAAAGCTCTTCTCTGTGTTTAATTCCCTGATATTCTTTCTGTCTCTTCATCTTTTTTCCTTACATATTCTTTTGTACCTTTTTCTCTCACCTCCTTCTCCTATATCTCTCTTTCTTACTCTCTCCATCATTGTTCTATATCTGTGCCTCTCTTCAGTACACTCTTTGTCCCACCACTCCTATCTCTTATCCCTCCCATCCTCTTCCTTTATCTTTTTCCATGTTATTGTCTTTTCAATACTCGCCTTCGTATTTTTTCACTCCTCCTCTGTCCTATTTCACATACGTGCTCCTCTGCAGGGGCGGACTGGGTAACTGCGGGCCAGGTGGAATTGCATAGGTTACGGGCCATTAAAGTATTAGTGTAGTAATGATGGTGGCGCGGGGGGGGGTTTAGCTCTGAGGTGCACCAAAACATTTTAGTACAAGTACTCCTTTCTCGAAAATAAATTACCATACAGTTTTTTTTAAAATTGCAGCTGATAATTAAAAGTAACAAAATATACAATCCACACGAGGTGCGTCGCCTATCATTGTATTTCAGCACTTTCAAAATACTACGACAAAAAATGATAAATTCAATGTAAAACACTTCAATTAAAACATAATTTTTTAACAACCTAACATCAACCCCAATTAGAGAAACGTGTTAATAATTTATTAATAGTGCAAGAAACTAAATACAGCACATACTTATAAATTTCCAACGGGCCATTATGACGTACAGGCCAGGTGGCAATCGCCACCCGCCTCCCCAGGCCAGTCCGCCCCTGTTTCTAGTCCATAACTTTTGATTGAGACGTCCGATCGAAAAAGTACGAATTGTTTTGGATTCTACGCACCAAAATTAATAAGAAAAAGTGTTTTCCCGAGAAATTTTGGTGCAGTCGATTTTTTGTAAAAAAGGAAGGTTGTACACTGCCTTTTTTTGAGCCCCGAAAAAAAAATCATCTCAGATCGACCCGGAAAAAAATTTTCTTATAGAATGTGGCCTGTAAAATCCATAATTTCAAACAGTTCCAAGATTGGGCTACTAGTTCAAAAGTTACAGCCCTTTGAATTTTTTTTCGAAATTGGTTTCTAGTCTAAAACTTTTGATTGAGAAGTCTAATCGAAAAAGTACGAATTGTTTTGGATTCTACGCACCGAAATTAATAAGAAAAAGTGTTTTCCCGAGAAATTTTGGTGTAGTCGATTTTTGGTAAAAAAGGAAGGTTATACACAGGGGCGGACTGGGTACTTACGGGCCATTAAGCCGTTAAAGTATTAGTGTAGTAATGAAGGTTTTTTAACAACCTAACATCAACCCCAATTAGAGAAACGTGTTAATAATTTATTAATAGTGCAAGAAACTAAATACAGCACATACTTATAAATTTCCAACGGGCCATTATGATCTACAGGCCAGGTGGCAATCGCCACCCGCCCCCCGTGCCAATCCGCCCCTGGCCGAGTCTGGACTCACCTGGCTGTATCGGGTCTGGTGGCCAGATTGACTTCGCTTCCAATGTAGGAGTAGCCTTACTCAGTGTCATTCAACAGCCACATTAGTCCATCTCAGAATTTGTTGCATCTTTGAAAGGAAATTTGAAAGAATGCGATTTCTACGTCAGCTACACCTGCTAAAAGAAATTTTCCATAGCAAACACTTCTCTCCGAGGTTTAAAAGACAATTAGATAAATGCGAGGAACGCTACGGCAGGACTTAAGGCTCTTGATGGCCTCAAGAGAGCAACAGGATTAGAATCGTCGCGCTACAAATCTGGACAGTTGAGCAATTATATTTCTTTTGTTATATTGGAGATAGGAAAGAAAAAATCGAGGAAAAAATACTACTCTACTCTCAAGTTCTGATAAAGCTATATATATTCAAAAAAACAAGTGATATAAAAACAAACGAGAATCGGAAAACAAAATTTTTTTTTAAACAGAACATACTTTTTTCTGTAATATTATTAAAAAGGTTTAAATTCTCTTTACAATGATATCAAATATGTTATAATTAGGTACCTTAGAAATTAAAGCTGCAGTAATGTTTTTAAAACCAATCGCAGCAACTGTGGAAATTTAAACAAAAACAAAAGAGAGTTTTTACTCGTCATGTCTGTCACAAAATTAGTTTAGTGAACAATATATCACAATGCAACAAAATAATCATTACACAAATGATGAAAAAATGTTAAGAGGTGTAACGTAATGATAATTCATAGGAAGTGCCAATGTATTTTCTTCGCTTCCTGTTGTAAATTTTTTGTTTTTGTTTAAATTTCCACAGCTACTGCGATTATGGTTCTAAATATATTACTGTAGCTTTAATTTCTAAGGTAATTATAACATATTTGATATCATTGTAAAAAGAATTTCAAACTCTTAAAGAATAGGTATTACAGAAAAAAGTAACCTTTCTATTAAAAAAAAATAACTTGTTTTCTGATGCTATGTTGTTTTTATATCACTGGTTTTTTTTGAATATGTAGCTAGGTAGGGTATTTTTTTTTATGTGTGCGGCGCGAGACCCAAGTGGGCGGAAATGTGTATGATCCGAACTATTGCGTCCTCTGCATCAACTATTTATCTGCTGGAAAACATTTTTTCGATCCATGATGGTTCTCTCTGTCATGGTATCCGATAATGTCACAATTTTTAAAAGCGAGCAATTGCTGAACTTTTGCAAAGAAAGGGGAATCTTTCAGAGCTAGCTTTCCAAAAAGAGTTCCATATTTCCATGAAATTCACACAAAAATACGGAATCCCCTTAATGGATGTAAACCTAAGCTTCTTCATTTTTCTTAAACTTTGAGAAAATACAGAGGATTAGTTTGAACCTTTAATTCAGAATGCTGAAAACTGAATTCAACGGTTAAATTACAAGCTCGAACTCTAAAGACCGAATACAAAAGAAAATCTTAGTACAAATAGGTATTTACACTACATTCTCATTGCTCAGAGAGTGAAGGCAAGGATCAAACCAGAGTTAAACAAATCTAACGTTGTTGTACGTGATGAATCCTCCAAATCGACCTACACAAATGCGCACCATTGGAAATTTCCAGACAAGTCCGTCGTAAGGCATTTCCCTGTACCGATGAACTCGTCGGACATTTCCTACATTCGGGGAGCCCAGGAAAAGGTCAGACTCGCTCGTTTAAAATAGTAAAGATTTTAATACGGTACTGCAGTGTTTTAGGAAGCCACCACCGGTTAAACCGACGAAAATTTCGGAAATGAAAGAATCCTTTTACCCTTCGTATGTCAAGTCTTGTTCCGAAGAGGTGCGCCCTCCCGAACCGTATGCGAAATGCGAAGTAAGTAGAGTTTATACTGCAATATACTAATACATGCGATTTTGCAGATACGAGGGTTGGGAAGGGACGAACAACCGGCGATCCGTCCTGAAGAGAAAGGATCTTGGAAATTAATGGATCCATATCTTACAACGTCTCGATCTACCTATCTACCTTTCACAGTTAATCAGCAAAATGGTGTCGCAAAGAAAGACATTGTGACCTATTATGATGCTTCCAACTTTCCTAAGGTATACTGACATTTACAGTAGCAATTATGCCAGTTTGCCTAGGTCCCAGATAACACAAAGACATCCTAAAGATATCTTAAAGATGTACATTCCAAGATGTAACACACATCTTTAAGATATCTTGTATTTCCATAAAGACATCTATAAGATATCTTAAAGATATCTTTTGTTACAAATATTGATATCTTACAGATATCTTTCAAAGACATCTCTAAAACGTCTTTTAAAGACATGTTTTTAGTATTCGTATTGTTGGGTACACCACAAAAAATTGATACTTTATATACAGACAAAATTTATTTTAAGTTTAAACATTTGGTTTACAAAAACACAATGTGCCATAAATGAGGCAGTAAACGTACAAAAAAACACTATATAATTCATCGAAAACAGTTAAAAAGATTTATTCAGTGCATGTTTTTTTCGATCAAACGCCCTCCGGACCCACAACTGTATACATTTTTCTATCTCTTGTTTAGTGACATCTTTTATGGCCACAGTAGCAGATTCTGAAAAATGTTAAATTAGTTAGATGTACATAAAGGTAAAAGTTTTTGCTGTTTTCAATATTTTTAGAGCTTTTAAAAAGTTATTTATCATGAAAACTTTTTCTAGCACACAAAACAATAGAAATAATAAGAGAGTAAATTATAATTAGATACATACATTATTTCTAAGAATAAATTATGTAATAATACCCACCTATTACCAAACTGGCAACTTTTAAAGTCTTGAAAACTTTCTTGCCCTTCCTGCCCAACCAACTATATGTAATGGCTAATTCGTTCGTTATTAATAAGGCAAGGGTTCTCGACACAAAACTGTATGTGTTAGAGCCACCCACTCTTGAAAGCTCCATAACCTAAAAAAGTATATATTTTCTAAACAATTTAGAGATAAAGACAAAAGGTACAGTAATTAAAAATATTCAACTGGTTTTCACTGATTTATCATCTTCACGAAACTTCAAGTATAGATTTAATCTTCTGATGATGATAATCAAGGTAGCGAAACAAGTGTAGAGATTAAAACAGTGTTTTGGTAAACTATAGTAATTTGGTTTTAAAAGGTATAGGTATAGAAAAAATTAAAAGTAAAAAATGGGCAATTTGGGGGGTTTATTTTTAGATTGGTTGTGACAGCTAAGAGATTAACAAATTGTATGAAAAGAAACTTGTGTATTTGGTGCAAAGTAAATAAGCTGTGCAAACTAAGATCATGCAGGAAATTCGTTGTATGTAGACACCCCATAAAAACTTACAGCATTTTTGAAGTTGTCCTCATCTTCTAAGGAAGTATTGAAGATTTTTATCTCCTCTTCCGAATTTAGGGGAAATTGACAACCCAGTTCAGTAAAAAAGCTTGTGGGTGCCTCATCTGGGGTTCGCTCTGCTTTGCTGAGGGATTGTTTTATGGATCTCACCTCTCCAAGGATGTCCGTCGCCATACTCCTTAAAATGTGGTATTGCTGCATTAACTGTTTGTTTGTCCTATCTAAGGCCCTATCTAAAAAAAACAAAACTGTACTTTCTACATTATTAGCAAAAAAATTATACCCTTCTCCAAACAGTCTTTGCAGCGACAATTCTTACAAGTATTATTATTTTCCGCTTCTAGGTAGTTATCATTAATGTCATCATGCATATTTTCAATATTTTCAAAAAAACTATTATCTGTCGCCTCGTGTACTCCATTTCCCAAGTCATTTCCTAAAAAAAAAATTAGATCATTATAAAGATCAAGTGCCATAGATCATATATTACAATTTAACATGTAAGTAAACTAGAAAAAATGAAAAAGAACTTACTTACCGGGTGTTATATGTACTTCCTTAAATGTTGAAGTCGAGGTTGAAGTCTTCTTTTTTGCTTTATATTTCGAAATAGAAGGAGGGGGTGGCAAAATAGTATCATCTATTGACTCCTCACTACTCGATAAAATTTTTTGGATTCTTTTCCTTTTGACTTCAACATCCTCTGGTTCTGTATTGATATCACTGGTGTTTTCTGCAATTCTTGCTTTGTTTCTCGCTTTTAAATAATCCCCTACAATAAGTTAAAATTACAAAAGATACTAAATACAAAAATTATAACTTACCATAAGTTGCATTCCTAAAAATTTTAATTTTATGAGTTGGCCAACATGTGTTCAGTGGTTCGGATTTTCTGATAGCATTATGTAATTTTTCCATTGAAAAAGAGGGCCAATGGCACTCATTGCCTTGAATCCATGTGGACGGAATTGCCTCCACCGTCAAATCGTCCAAAAATTGGACAACTGTCCAGGTTTTTGAATTCATTTTGAACTTTAAAAAAATGTTCACTTTGAAGATAGACAATAAATTTGTTATGTACCTTACATTTAAAGTAAAAATGACAAAATACTATCAAATGTCTTATCCAATCTAAACTTACATACACAAAAAACCAAACTATACCTAAGTACCTATATGTCTAAAGCTGATAAGTAAATATTGTATCAGTAAAAAAAAAAAAATTAGCCATGTAAAAATGGCATTATAACATTCTGACCTTCATATTTTAATTTCATACACTTGTAATCAATATCTGAAACTTTGAAGTGTTGCGAAGAACCTAAGTTACTGTCACAAACTTTAAATATGTTAATATCAGCTGATTCACAAGGTCTATCAAAAAAAGAATTCTTGCACAAATATTGTTTGCCTACCACCTCTAGGCACCTATTTATTTTAATAATACTAGTGATATTAATTATCTCACCATTTTTCAAGCAGCAACAATTATCAGGAAAATTAATTTTTAAAACAAAATTTTGAAATACTAAAGATTTAAAGTGTTCCATTTTATCAATGCCCAATAACAGCTGATCTTTAGCTAATGGAAATGTAGTAATATCTTCTTTATTATTTTGAACACTTGACATTTTTTCCAAATATCGTTTAACAATTTGTTGTAGCGGCTTATGACTTTTACGTACATACTTTAAGATACTTTGCATAAAATTTTCAAAGTCAAATGCACTAAAATTATCGACACGTCCATGAAGTCTCACATCTTCAGGCAAATGCAATAAATTATGAACATTATGAGATGTATTTTCAATCCCGTATATTGTCTGAAAAGTTTTTACAAAGTATTTTAAAAGGTCCAAAGCATACAGTATAAGGTGTTGAAAATGTTCACTTGCTAAAATTGTCATACCTACATGTAACGAAATGAAATTTAGGTACCGGTCTGTACTTAAAAATTTTTTTAAGACTAGTGGGCCTGTATAAAATAGCATTTGGCGAAATTCTGTAGCTTTCCACATTTTTATTTCATTGATAGACCTTGGTTTTCGATTGAATTCCTCTGGGATACATTCCCGTATGTCTATTAGTGACTGTGAAATGCCATTAATTGCAGCCGCAGACAACTTTGTTTGAGGTTTTCCAAAGCACCATAAATATAAAAGTTTCTTCATCACTCCAAGGCACACCAAGTGCATGTAGTCCAGAGGAAAACTGGTGATCATATTTAAATGAGGAATTTCCTCTAAAATTGATATACCATTTTGATGTTCATCATCCTGATCATGCAACCTAAATTGTTCATCAGTTCTTAACCGGAGGTTTTCAATATCAGGAAAATAAACTTTGGCTAGGTATTGGCCTTCAATTTGACATTTGGTACATGAAAAATACCCTGTATGACCCTTTATACATTTAATGAAAGATTTTGCAGGAGCATCACATACAATACATTTTATTCTTATTAAATATTTGTTGTTATCTATTGTTATACCATTATTAATAACTTCAATAGCATCCTGCACAAACCTTTTTAAAAAAAGATTGGCATCCTTTGGCTTTTCATAGCCATGATAAATGCCAACCATCCTTACACATTTGTGTCCAAAAATTGATATAAGGATAGGATACACTTGGCTGTGTGAACTTTTTGCTAAAGGTAGACCGTCAATATTAAGAAGTAAGCTTATTTGGTCTGAGTTTTTAAATCTGTGCGTTCCTACACATTTAAAAATATTATGAATGGCTGCCGATAAACCAAAATGATAGTATTCACCTGGGTGAACACATTCCGTCGAAACATTTCTTGTTGTATTAAGTAACGTTCGAGCATCCAAGGGTAAAGGTTCATTAATGTGATCATGCAAAAGTTTAAGTAGATCTGTAGTGGCTACGTTTGAAATATTGTATTTTAATGCCCAGTTTGCTAACTTAAATTTTATATGTTTCTCGGCTTCATTATTATCAGTATCGGAACTCTCAGATTCAAATTCAGAGAATGGTGGTTGCAAATTAAGTTCTACTGGAACATCTTCAATAAATTCGGAATCCTCATTCTCGCTCTCACATAAAACAGATTGTGATTGTAATAGGTTAAGAGTTAATGTGCTATTTATTTCCACCACATCGGCAGCTTTCATACTACTACTCTCGCTACTACTACAAGCCTCATTATTATAATGAAAACAGCTTAAAGGTGTAGAATGTGATTCTTCATTGTTAGGCTTGGCTCTTTTAGCCTGCATATAGTATTTTTGTAAATTACTTCGCGACATTGTAATGCTTAAAACTAAAAAACGCAGTGGCTAACCTAAAAATCGTATATCAACGAACCTAACCAATATTCTATCCTAAAACACTACACAAAAAGTCAAAATCACGCCGTCGGTTTCCGCAGCTGTAATTTAATTTATTTTCAAAACCAAGCTTGCTAAATTACCTTTAATTCGCACAATATAAACTGTAACGCACACACAATGGACTAATCACTAATGGATGTGGTTACTGGTTAGAAACACAGAAAAGGGAAAAACTGACAGCCGGCGTCGACAGTATCAGTCCGTTTACAAGAGTTGTTGTATCCTTTTTTAACTTAATATGTAATGATGTAGAGGACAAAGATACCCGAGATCATCGTAATGTAGAGCGTCCAACCAGTGGTCTAGGGGCTAGCATACTAGGCTTGCACCCAGGCGGTCCGGGTTCGATTCTTTCGTACGACGAAAAATTTTTTCACAAAAATACGTACTGAATTAAGGTTTAAGATTTTATTGTTAAATTTTTTTTGAAAAGCAAACATACAAAATTGCTTCAGTACTATGCATCATCGATCGCGTTGGCGGATCGCCTCCGCATGCATATGTTTTTTTAAATATTATTCTTTGTTATAAATTCAGTTTTAGAATATGTAAGAAAAGTTCAATATTCAACGTTTTTAGCGATTACAAGGGAATGATATTTATATGTATTTAATTTTAAGCTATTTTTTAAACATTATAGTACCATGAAAATTATTTGACCTAAAGGGCGTAAAAAAGATATCTTTAAGGTGTCACTATTTAACATCTTAAAGATATATGGAAAAAGATATCTTATAAGATATCTTATAAACGTCGTATGACGTTCAGATGTTAATAGGATGTAAAACAGATATCTCCAAGACGCCTTGTGTTATCTGGG
>NW_022170509.1:19563902-19674150 GCF_008802855.1 Photinus pyralis
AAAAAGTACAGTTCATGCATTGGCAGACATTTAGTCCTGAAGGTAATTCAAACACAAGAAAGCGCTCACAGTGACTTTAGTAGAAATATTCTCATTTTTGCTACAAACCGCTCTAGAGGGTGCAATAGATCTTTTGTATATAGATATTTAATTGATTCATGCAGGTAACACACGGTTCGTAAAGGATGAAGGCAATTAACATCACGTGTAAATGCCAAAGATATAATCGATACGATACAACGTTCAATTAACTAAACGGAAATTCCCTTTGGAAAAGCTCAGGTAACTATCCCCTTCGTCGATAAAGCCGTGGAATTTAGCATAATATGAAATAATGTGAAATTCTAAAACATCCCTTTGTTTTGTTATCAGGTTCGCTACGTGATCTACATATCTGGCAAACCTTTTAGTTAATGATTTCGATTATACATTGAATCCAAAAGGAACAGAACAGGAATATTCGTTGAACTTGAATACATTTCTCTGATTTTTCCTGCTAATTCACATAGTTTTAAGCACGTGGTAAATTTAATGGTATTGAATCTCAATAATTATGTCTTCTGACAGCTCAAAACGTATCAACTCGGTATTATCACCAAATCTTTTTTATAATAGGAATCAGCCCGAAAAGAGCTTATTGCAATATTCTGGGCACGTGGTCACGTTAGAACAAGTTCGTCTGCACGAGTTGAGTATACATATATCTTGTAACGGGGCCCGTTTTGTCAAAAATAAATATGTATATAATAAATAATTAAGTTTGGTAATATGTATACTGCACACATTTGCCAACTGAAAGCTAAAAGTGCGTAATAAACAGAATTACCCCAACATGCTTATGAATTTGAACAAATTATTCAACAGAAGAATCAACAAGAAAAATAAACGAATGCATTGTAACCAAACAACGAAGTAGAGAAATATTCCGAAGATAGGTACTGTTGTCAATTTAGACGGCGCCGGTTTTTATATTGTTAATTTATTATTTTTGTTAAGTTAGAATAAGTTCCATTTATGTTTGTTTGTTTCAGAACTTATTCCTTCTTAATCTTTCACAAGCTTTGTGCGGTTTTACAAATTTCATATGCTTACTTCGATTTATGACTTCCGTGTTCTTTCTGTTTTTCGCTTGTCACCCTAATTTTTAAGTTATGTAATACGTGACTAGGCAAAGGAGCCGCTTGCATGCGGTCCTTTGCTCTAGTATTGCAACCCGTATGGGTGCAATAAATGTTCTTAGTTTTAGGTGTTAATTAGCCCACTTTTAACTTCTCAAATCAGTCACATTTCGACTACAATCGAAGTAGGTCCACTCAAAGATCTTTCATAAACGTTAGTAGTGCTCAATTTGTATTAAAGGGTGTTGTAAATAATGTATATATTTGTGAAATAAATAGTACCTGTAAGGTTCTGTGTAAATGAATATATACAACAAAAGGTTTAGCTCGCGAACAGCTACCAGAGCTATCGATTCAAAGTTCCTGTCGGAACTAGCAAACAAGGGAAGTTGAAAGAATCAACCACCCATGACAAAGAGGATTTAGAAAAAACTTAAAATTAAGTCCGTATGAAGCCAGGCGGCTTAACGAATTTTTTGTTGTTGTTGCCACTGTTTTGTTTGAGGTCAAGCTTTTTTTTTGAGATTTTATAATGATTGAATGGATGTTACTGCAAATAACACAACGTGGAGACCATCATTTAAGTAGAAATGAAACATTGTTTAAATGGAGCCAACAAAAAAGGCTTCTCATGTGAAATACGTAATTCCTTTCTATTTTGTGCGTTTATCGCAGAAAATAATCTACGGCAGTAAATATCCTTTCCTTTATTTTAACCGTGGGCATCAATATAGAGCAACACAACAACAAACACTTCAAGACACCTGTTTTCTGTTCTTATAGTTACTCCAATCAGTATCAACAAAATGTTGAAATCGCTTCGAACAGTCTAGGTTTCTTCTTTAATTTTTTCGCCACCAGGCAATACAGAAAGACGGAATTCGAGTATTTTGGAACGTTGGCGAGGTGAACGTTGCAAATGGAACAAACTATTTCACCACTATGATTATAAATTACAATTAAACGTAGATGGTTTTCTGTGAAAATATTTACGTTTATTTCCATGGCTCGCGGTATCAAGTTTAATATTTACCCCTTGAATTAAGAAGTATTACATAGCGCAACCCTTATACGAAAGCGTATTCATTTACGAGCTTTACAAGTAGACTTTAATACCTCCCTTGTGACTATCAACAATACAACTCCTTTCTCCTAACAATGCCACGTTCGCTTACGGAATTTAAGCGCTTAAGCTTTAGTTCGGCCACGTAATCATTCATTACTAATTCTAACGATATACAGGGTGACAATTTGAAAACTTACCACCCCCCATATCTTAGTAAATAAACGAGATATTTAAAAAAATCAAAATCCGTTTCGGTAATTCGGAGGGGGAATCACAAAGACATAGTTGGCGACGCACCCCCTCCAACCCCCTGCGCCCCAGCCACCCCAACTTTTAAATCTTAAATAGTGACCCCCATGTGTGATACGTCGTTGGAAAGCTCTGAAAAAATGCTTTCCAACCATACCAAATAGCATTACATTTAGTTTAGTAATTATTGTGCAAATCAAAAAATGAACTAATATGATACATTTTCTAAAGTTGGCTTTTATTTCCATAAATGTTCAAAATGTTTTCCGTTATTGGTAAGACAGTATTACTATGCGATCAAAAATGAGTAGCTGTGGAGTCGCCCTTTGAAATTTTTGTTTACATGGAAAATCGTATTTAACTTGAACTTCCAAAGCCGACTCGACAGCAACTCATTTTTGATCGCCAGTTATAATCTATTCTCAAACTCTTGTCGAACCTTTTCAAATATTGGTTTTGCAATATTTCGACATTCTTGAATTATTCTCTGTCTTAAGTTCGTCTATGTTCGCCGGTTGCGTTTTAAATACGACAGATTTCAAATGTATCATATTAGTTTATTTTTTGATTTGCACGATAATTACTAACCTAAATGTAATGTTGGAAAGCATTTTTTCAGAGCTTTCCAACGACGTATCACACATGGGGGGTCACTATTTAAGATTTAAAAGTTGGGGTAGCTGGGGCGCAGGGGGTTGGAGGGGGTGCGTCGCCAACTATGTCATTGTAATTCCCCCTCCGAATTACCGAAACGGATTTTGATTTTTTTAAATATCTCGTTTATTTACTAAGATATGGGGGGTGGTAAGTTTTCAAATTGTCACCCTGTATAAAGCTCATTCATATAAATATGAAAACAATTAATGAAACCTAATTGCCCTTCCTATGTCAATAATCTCTCAAGAAGACGAATTAAAGAATGCAGTGCATTGTTGGAAATACTGCGCAGAAAAGATGATAGTGCGTCCATTCCTCCCTCACCTTCTATCTTTGTAGTCGTCACTTTTAATTGCATGATCGGTTAACTAAGCTTGAAAGGAACGAATTTGGAGCATTTAATCAAATATGTAGTCGGTAAACGTTGTGAAAAAAATTAAATTAAATCACAATACTTGTATTTTTCGGCAGAAGCAACGCTTTTATTAAAGCGTGTCATTATATCAAGAAAAACAAGTTAAAAAGTAATCGTAAACGATTTACATAAAGCGCATTTCCACTTGCATTCATTTCCCATTTGTAAGATGCAACTTCTGTTAAAATCGTAGAAATCCGGCCACAAATATGAAAGATAGCATTGCACATGGGCAATCCATTGTTGACGTGCTACTTCAATTTCAGTTTATGAGAAGAATTTCATTTCAATGCTTTTTTAAATAAGAAAGTTGGAACTGCGCATGCGCAAACCTAAATTTTAAAACTAATGTTAGATTTTCCTTTGTTCCAAGCGCCTAAGTATCAAATTTCACTTAAATAGTTCCATAGATAAAAAAGTTGGCACGGCGCATGCGCAATATAAAATTTTGAAACTGGCGTTTGATTTTCCTTTATCCCAAGTGCCTATGTATCAAATTTCGTTTAAATTCTTCCATAAATAAAAAAGTTGGCACTGCGCATGCGCAAAACCAAATTTGAAATTGGCGTTTGATTTTCCTTTATCCCAAGTGCCTATGTATCAAATTTCGTTTAAATTCTTCCATAAATAAAAAAGTTGGCACTGCCCATGCGCAAAACCAAATTTTGAAATTGGCGTTTGATTTTCCTTTATTCCAAGTGCCTATGTATCAAATTTCGTTTAAATTCTTCCATAAATAAAAAATTTGGCACTGCGCATGCGCAAAACCAAATTTTGAAATTGGCGTTTGATTTTCCTTTATTCCAAGTGCCTATGTATCAAATTTCATTCAAATACTTTTATAAGTAAAAAGTTTGCAATTCGGTTTATAAATGGTCGAGATGCGAAAAGGGCACTGTGAATTTTGAATCGATTCGATTCAACTTTTGGCATTGCGTATTATATGGTTAAAGCTATGCCCATATTGAATTTCATGCAATTCAGTTCATAACTAACGGAGATGTAAAACCGATCGAACATTTCTAAACAAAGTTATCGTTCACACGGACAGATAGATGGACAGACAGACAAAGGAACAGACGGAGAGACCAACCGGCAGGCGACAGATAGCAATGCAAAATTATAAACGATCTCTAGGATCGTTAATAAACGTGTAAAAGTGTAAAATTATGGAACATGTAAAAAACGGTTTTTTGTTTTTTTTTACCAATAACTTTTTTTGTAAGCGGTACAGAAAAAATTCCTTCCTTGGTACAAGACTCGACACCATAACGAACCAAATAGCGAAAAAAGTAGAACAATAGCTCTTAAAATAAAGAACTAGTAGCGTCGCAAAACGAGCGGACGGACGGACGGACGGACAAAGTGGCCACAATAGCGCATTTTTTTTTATTTTTGTGGAAATGCGCTAAAAAGCACAATATAAACCCCTAAAGCGCATCTAAAAAAGCGGCAGAGCACCTCGGGTTAACCCTACGGGGTCATTAAATTTGTCTCATTTTCAATAGGCTTATTACATGTGGCATATAGGGCAACTGTGCAAAGTTTGAACCGAATCGGTCCAAGCGTTTGTTAGTTATTGTGTTCACCGACAGTTCAAAAGTTACACTTTACAGCCCTTTGAATTTTCTATCGAAATTGGTTTCTTTTCTAGTCTATAACTTTTTATTGAGACGTCTGATCGAAAAAGTACGAATTGTTTTGGATTCTACGCACCAAAATTAATAAGAAAAAGTGTTTTCCCGAGAAATTTTGGTGCCGTCGATTTTTGGTAAAAAAAGGAAGGTTGTACACTGCCTTTTTTTGAGGCCCTCAAAAAAATTGTCTCAGATCGACCTGGGAAAAAAATTTTCGTATAGAATGTGGCGTGTAGAATCCATAATTTCAAACAGTTCCAAGATTGGGCTACTAGTTCAAAAGTTACAGCCCTTTGAATTTTCTTTCGAAATTGGTTTCTAAGTCTATAACTTTTGATTGAGAAGTCTGATCGAAAAAGTACGAATTGTTTTGGATTCTACGCACCAAAATTAAAAAGAAAAAGTGTTTTCCCGAGAAATTTTGGTGCAGTCAATTTTTGGTAAAAAAGGAAGGTTAAATAACTGCCTTTTTTTGAGACCGGAAAAAAAAATTGTCTCAGATCGACCCGGAAAAAATTTCCTTATAGAATGTGGCCTGTAGAATCCATAATTTCAAACAGTTCCAAGATTGGGCTACTAGTTCAAAAGTTACAGCCCTTTGAATTTTCTTTTTAAATTGGTTCCTAGCATGGGAAAACCTTTAAAAATCGGTTTTCCGGTAGAACTAAGCGGGTACAAATTCTAATTTTGTGGGTACCAATTAGTCTTTAATTAGTCCTAAATTATAGGCATATTTTTACTTGATTTGGGCAAAGTGGGAGTGCCAACTTTATCGACCTCCTTAACACTAAAATCTGTGTAATTTGTCATCTCTTATAACTTGTGTTCAGGGTATGATGAGTATTCTAAAACTTACAAAAAGTAAATTGGGTGTTAAGCTTGCTGCTTCTGTTCACTCTCCAAATTATGGTCTACCCTTGCTTACCGTGGTCTTGTGAGTCACCTTGAATGGTTCCTAGGTGCGAAAAGTATTTCTAAGTCCTATCTCTGAGTAGTCGTTCAAATTGATGTAGATTTGAAATATTCTAAATTAAACATTTGATGTTGGCTTGGCTATATGGGAATCACACCCGACTACCATATTAATACTTAATCGTGTATTACGGCTTAGTTCTATTATCTAAGTACACAATCTCAACTGTCACCTGCATACAAAAACTTACCTTTTGAAAACGGCGTGAATCGCTTGCCTGCAACAAAGAAGTAGGTACATTACAGATGATACTAAATATAATTTCAATTATTAACATTAACAAGAGAGGAAATTAATTTAATTGGTACTTGGTATTTACTACAATAACTATTTGACTACGTATCCAATGAGAAAAATTGACCCATGTATTAAAACCAGGGATGCAGTTAATTGGTGTAACGGGAAACAGTTTGACAGAAACTACACAATATACTTTGGGTTTTCCAAATGAACACGCTGTATATGCAGATTTATAAATTGTTATTGTGTTGTATGTGATGTGAACTTAAATATTTATATAAGCATTAAGCACATTATTCAATGGTATAAGTGAAGACTTAACAAATAAAAGTAAGAACCGAATAGCGAGCGGGGCGCCGAAGTTAGTGTAGGAATGAACGAACCCCATGCAATTGCGCTGATTTTATATTTCCGAAAAGAAATTCACAAAATAATGGCAAACAAAAAATCTTAAAATCCGCTTGAATACTTATGTGCTTGAATTTACAAGCAACAATATATTTTTCTTCAGAAATATAAACCCTTAAATCTATACGGGATCGTACAAAACCAAAATACCTTCGCATAATATGTAAAATGTATTATACTTGCTATTTAAAAGCTATTAAAGGTAGGTACATGCAAACTTTTTGAAAGAAAATAAATCATACAGGCATAGAGTAAATAAAGTTTCAAAACAACAGATGACGGATACTATATACCTACTGTATATGAATTTGACAAGCCTTGCACTAACCTACCTAGCTCAATTGTTCATGATACATCTCAGAATTATTAGTTTTACTTAAGATTGATTAGGTGTTAGACAATGAATAAAAGCTAATTTTTTCTATTATTATTACGGAATACTCTTAAAGCCAATTAGAAATTATTTAATGGGACACATGCCTTGATAGTTTATAGCCTATACACATCTGCTCCCAATAAAAAAATCGTACAAGTCACAAATACTATTTGAATTATGAAAAAAAATGCGCGTATTGGAAAAAATGTTCCTGCACACGTACAGTTGCGTAGAGGATTTAAACCCGTCAAAAGTTATCTATTTTTGGCTTAAAAACTGTTAAAAGTAGAAATATCCCTTCCTACGGATGATCTACCTTACCCTATGAACTATTACCATTTACCAACTTTGAGGGGCTTTCACACACAACGATAATCCCGTAAAATATGACATAAGTTGTGTAGATTTTCCTATGGATGCGTATATCTACTTCATAGGAGCTTTAATACATTAATTAGAGTGAAAGCTTCCCTTCCACGAACGTATTCAGACTTCCTCCTTTATTATGTAATACTAAATTTGGTGTAATTTCAATGTGCAGGAAAGCGTTGCCCCTATTAACATATTGGCCACTAGCACAATGCATTGTTGCATACTTGAAAAACTTGGCACAGTAGCCTGATCTGGACTTTCTACTTCATACATTAACCCACAGACCGCTCGATTATTACCTAAATTTATACGCATCGTCTGTTACAATAATTATATCAATTTGCAGTTTACCTATTCCTTATGGAGAAGTCGTAAAACATTCCAGTAAATGTAATGGAAAGGTGTGGAAGACATATTTTTTAATCTGCTTAAAACCTGTGAACTCCCAGTACTGTTCATATCTCAAGTTTCCGCGCCCGTTTTTGTCCAAATGACATATTACTCGCACCTTAATAGTGCCGAAATGTATCACGACGAAGTGAGATAAATTATTAGAAGGACTACTTATAGATATTTAACACAAATCATGATACTGTGAAGCAAAACGCGTGAAAATTACTGCCATTTAATTAGGGGAAAAGTTTCAGTAAGCCAGCTTTTAAGTCTGTACTCCAATTAGGACTTTTTAATCCCATCATAAGCACGGTGATTTTATGTTACTTATTAACGCCGTTGCATGCGTTAAAGTTAATTTTATCAATGGTATTCGTACCATGATTTTATCCACAAAATTGGTCATCAAATCGAGAAGTTTTTTGTCGTGAAACGCGTTTTACAAGCTGAAAATTTTTGTGAAACTTGAAAGTCTCTTAGCCGATGCGCAATAGGTGCTTTTCTTGAAAGTTCGGTTTCGGTTCAGACGCGAAATATTTCACTTTCCGCTGAAATTTTAGGGCTGCCAAATCTAAGATCGGACATTTAAAATGAATGTTTTGTGCCATTTTATGGTCATTTATGTTGACGGGCGTAAAGGCAGATTATTTAGCGAAAATTACAACTGCACAGAACAAGTTGTGATAGGCGCCGTTCTCACCTATATTTTTAAGTTGGTATTAGCAAAATATCACTTAATTGTGAAATAGAATTATGGCAGCACATATTTCACTTTCGACTTTCATCATTGGAATTCGAGTTAATGCATTTGGACGTTTTTTCCAGGTGTAGACCATAAATAACGATGCTGATATCGTTTTGTCAAATCATCTGATATTTTTCAGTCTTTGGGGGCTTGAGATTACTGTTTGGAATTGATGAACAATATCGTCATTACACTTTCACGTTGCAAACCCACGTTAAGTACAGAAACGTAAAATTCATACTATTTACCATAATCCAGGGGGTAAACACCAGGGGAAGTAATTGTACAGAATGGAGGAAGTACAGGGAAGTACGGGGAAGTTCGGGGAAGTACTGGAAGTCCAGGGAAGTATGGGGAAGTTCGAGGAAGTACGGGGAAGTTCGAGGAAGTACGGGGAAGTAACGAGGAAGTTTGTTCATATGATGCGTAATGTGACAGAAGGTGACCGGAGAGGTAAAATCTGGTAAACACTTAAAAAGTAATAAAGTAGTTATTTCTGAGTGCATAAATCCCGCCTCGTTCCAAAAAAGTCAACACCTATGATTGTGATTACCTATAATATAGATACCTAAAATCAAAACCTGTTGTTTCACTACTAGCGTCTGATAACATAATTATTAACCTTTTTTCCACTTGTAAAGCAGGTTATTCGCCAGTTGTTCAAAGTAGTTAATAATGTGGTCATTATTAACCAGTAGTCAATAATGAGAACTGTCACGCTGTCAATTTAGAAATCACAACCTGCAATTTCGTTCGATAAACGTTCAGATAAGTTCTCTAAAATGAATAATTGCCACCATCCGCCATTTCAAGAGAAATTACATACAATTATCACATTTCGAAAAAATTCGAACGGAACTACTCTTTGAAAATATCTCGATAGCAGAAGAAAATACGGCCTCTTTGACTGTTACTTCCACCCACGTAATTGACATATTAAATTAATAAACCAAAAATTCTGTTCAACCGTTCACTTTTTTAACAATATAAATCGGTTAATTTAGAGGACTTCAAGTACTATGCGATCAAAAGTGAGTTGCTGTCGAGTCGCCTTTGGAATTTTTGTTTACATGGTAAATCGTACTTAACTTGAATTTCCAAAGGCGATTCGATAGTAACTCATTTTTGATCGCCCGTTACTATAGTAGTAGTGGAAGAAGTAGTATACAGGATGACTTAAATTGAGTAGATACCTTACATGGCCATCTTTGTCATTATTATACTTACAGATTTGGTTAAATTGGAACAGTTGTATAGTTTTTGATAAAAAATGAAAAATCGCAATTTTTAAAAAATTCAAATATTTTAGTAACAAACAGAGCTATCAAAAAAAGTTTCAAATAAAAGTTGCAACATTCGATGGGATAAATTCAATGAGTGTAGAAAAAAAATTCAAAATGCCGGATTTCCAGATATTGACATCAACTTCCTTATTTTAAATGGACGCCATATTTGACTTTTACGTCACTCGATAGAGACAAAAATACAAAACCAGCTAGCGAGACAAATAACGAACGAATTTGGTTTCAAACACAATCGGCCATGGAATTATTGCCATAAGAAATACATTGTAAACTTCGAGGCAAAAATGCAAGGTTGATACCCAAATGAAATACTAAGTGTTTAGTATCACTGGTTTTGTAATTTTTTCTCTATGGAGTGACTTAAAAATCCAATCTGGCGTCCATTCAAAACAAGGAAGTTGATGTCAATGTCTCGAAAACCGCCATTTTGAAAAAAATTTCTATTGAATATCCATTGAATTTATCCGATCGAATCTTCCAACTTTTATTTGAAACGATTTTCACATTTTTCCAATTATCTACCACGAAACGAATTATTTTTTTCAAAATATCGCATCGGAATATGCATCAACATCAAAGACTACACGTAAACTTTGCCAATTTAACCGAATTTGTAAGTATAATAATAACAAAGATAGCCCATGTTATCCTACTCAATTTAAGACACCACGATAGAGAAGTCTATTACGCACCTTACATCCCTCGGCGCAAGCGCCTCAGGGTGTAATCTTCGTGCTTAGGCAATAATACTAGACTTCTCTACCTTGGTATATAATGTACTGTTACATAATCACATAAAATATCAATAATATCAACCCCTAACCTAATTATGATTTAAAAAGAAATTTTGAAAAATCTTGAATAGCTTGAAAACCTTTGATGCTGGGTATAGGGAAATGTGGTATCAAACGACGTAGATCTTCATGTAGATGACGGAAATAAAATATAGGGTGTTCTATTTAAAAGCTATCCACATCCGTTAAAACTGGAAGTGACACAATGATGATAATATTTTCTTTCGATAGATCATGGAAAACTATGTTAGTATGCACATTTTCAGATATCAATTATTAATGGGAGTCTGAATACTTTTAGGTAACGGTTTGCGTGATTAGCGATAAATTAGTATTGTTAAGTATCCATCTATAAATATTATTATTGTTCCGTACATATGTTTTTATTATAAAATTTTGCAATAAATGCTGGCAGGACAATTATTTATGTCTTAATTTCTTTCATATTAAAAATTCTTTCAAACCTCATGTAAATACAAAGGTAAATTATTAAATAGGTATGTGTGAAAATAAATAATGATTAACACTTATCTAATTTTTCATTTCCTGTATAGTATGCATTTCACATCCATTCGCATTTCGCATGTAATGCATTTTCGTGGACACGTTATAAGCGTTACTACGTATAACACTCAAGAAGCAAATTTAAAGTCTATATCAATGTCTACTTACAGTAGAATTTCGGGAAAGTACAAGGGAAGTTTGGGGGAAGTACAAGGAAGTACTGGGAAGTACGGTGAAGTACGGGGAAGTATGAGGAAGTAAAGGGAAGTACGGGGAAGTATAGGGAAGTTAAGAGGAAGTACTGGATGACTTCCCCCGCCATAATCTAATCCCTATTCGTATTTCAAAACTGTATCACCGATTTTGTGTTATTCTCGCTCGCTTAAAGAGTTAACAATAAATTAATTACACACAATACCAATGTTTGACATTATTGGAAGCACTTAAACCCGCAGCTTAAAAAAACCTCCAAATATTCGGCATAACTTATATAAAATTCAGCTTGAAACGCCGAATTTCATTTTATAAAGGAATATTAAGAGTTAAAACTTGAGAAGTTTTGATAAATCAATTTCTGTCTGAAATACTGCAAACAATTTAAAGTTTGAAATCGAAGTTACAATTGCCAAACAAAGCGTCAAAAAATTTTGAAGAGATATTTATTTTAGAGTTTACGTTGACTCCGTTTTTCCAACGTAAAGTTGTTTTGTTTATATTTCAGAATAACGATGAGAAAGTTACGCTGTACGTATTATCGTTTAAAAAGCCAATAGTGTATTCTTTCAATTCGTATTAAGCTTTACGTGGATGGGAACAACTTCAATAAGTTCGCACCGTCGATCAGTTCTCTCAGGGAAGCTCCATCATATTAAAGATATCTATAGTTAACTAAAACACTTTGGATCCCAGATAATGGAGAAAAGGTGGGAGAACGCGAGTTTTGGAGAGCTCCAGATAAAAACCATTCTCAATGGCAACCTACATATCAATCTCAAGGCCATTGTAGAGATCTATCGCAAAAGGGGGGTGGAAACTGGCGGTGGTGAGTGATCTGCAAATTTGCCCTTACCGCATTTTACTCAGAAAAAGGTTGCAGTAGATTATTTGAAAGTAATTCCGAGAATAGACATTTGAATCGAATTGGTTCATGAACTAAAATTTTCACTTGTTTTGTGTAATTCTGAGGGAACCCATAACGAGAAATTTCGTATCAGTGGTTTGAACATATACAATTAATTTAAAGTATTTAGATTATGCTTCGTAGGCATTACGCAGCTCGTTATGTACGATTGAATAAATCTTGGACTGGCATGAAAAGAATTCTTTAACACGCGTCATTTCAAAGGACTCGTTCATTCGCAAAAAAACCAATATTCTATTTTAATCTTCTGATTAATCTGTCGCGGTTTCGCGTGTGTACCTATGTACTTTTCCGAACAATGGGGGAAATAATTGAATTAATCCGGATGTATGTAATTAAAAATCCAAACTTCTGAGCGATTTTCGACATCGATTATCAACATTAACCGAACATTATACACTGTGTCCGAGAACAGGAGGGATAAAAGATAAAAAGTTGGGCAAGCAAAGGTCTAAAAGATAGTGTTCACAAATCCCTGAAAATTTTGTTCTTTTGGAAATATTTTTACGAACTCTTTATTTCTGATGGCGTTAGTATTTGACGTAGAGCAAAACCAAAACCAATACGGCCTTTGTATTCCGATATCATGTTCTGAAAGGCCTTTAAGTTCTGAATTCAATTCAATTACGGTTTAACCTTTTCTTCGAGCTTAATTAAGAAGATTCCTATATTACGGACCTGAACAAAGATGTTTTTTAATTAATTTTTAGCTAGGACAATCAACAGTTTCTAGAAAAAAATATACAATAAATTAAACACCAACCTGTGCAAAAGCCCACGTTACTGTCAGTTCAAATAAGCCATTACCGCATTTATTTGTTTTCTAAAGCATGTTTTTTTGTGGTATTGGGCTGGTTTTGGATAATAATTAACTTGTCAATAATTAATAATTGTATCTATTAATTATGTTTTCTAATGACATGGTATAGGATGTTTCATTTCATCCTATTGAAACCCTTCTTAACAGGAATTTTCTTATACAGTTTGAACAAACGAACTCAAAACCGTTCCCATACAATTTAATTAAGTATAAAAAACGTAGACACTACTTATTAATTAAATTATATGGGAACGGTTTTGAGTCCGTTTGTTTAAACTTTATAAATCTTCTCATTTCAAGCACGAGCACAGGATGTACTTTATGATACCAAAAAAAGGAGTTTTCTTAATTAAACCCGAAAAAAAGCTATAAGTACCGCAATTAAACCATACAGATCGTATACATAATTGAATTCAGAATAAAAAGGGCTTTAAGAATATAATATGGGAATATCAGAGCCGTATTTAAAAAAAATTCGTTTCGTTTTCTGTAAAAGAAAAATGAAATGCATTAAAGTCGTACAAAATAGTATATGAAAATCAAGTATTGAAAGATGCCAACACTCGTTTCCCAAAAAGCTTGCTGTTCTCCACTTTATGATAGTTATAGTGTAACATTTCGGTTAGCAACATCAAAACAAATTATAACGTAGTTTTACTCGGTCGGTTTTGTGAACTTATAAATAAATCCCAAGGTTTAAAGAATTAATAATTCTTCCAACACCTTATTTGGAAAATCGCAGGGTGGGGTTTAAATGTTTTCTAGAATTCTAGAATGCCCCTCACGGTTCCTCATCTCGGATATAGTGTGTAATTAAATAGTTAATTTTGGTACATATAAGAATTATTGTACAAATGGTTTGGTTTTTACAGTGTTACAAGGTGATTTCACATAACTTTATTGGATTAGTTTTAAATTAAAATAAACACAATTAAAAGTTCAGTCGATTTATTAATGAATGGTGGGAGTGTGATCTTTTACCTTTCAGTAATTGAATCATTTTTTCCCACATTGATTATGTACTAAAGTTTATTGTCAGCGGGCACCATTCATAAACAATAAAAACCGTTTCATAAAACCAATAAACTGTCTCAAACCAAACAGACAATGAGGGACGAACACGGACGAACGGACAAATCACCAAAATTCAATCAGTTGACTTTGACCATTGTCTACCTATTACTGAAAACAGAATTGGAAAACTCAAAACTGTTCGCGAGGTATCATGTACACAGACGGACGGATGGACTGGCAGAAAAACCAAAATTATGAAGTGGGTAGCTCGTTAATGCAGATTACGCCTTCATTCCGTCACTAACGAACAACAAAATTAACAAGACAAAGTGGTGCTAGTGGTGCTGTATAGTGGAGATTGAAGTATCTTAACTTCACATGTTGGGAAAGTCAAGTCCTTTGTCACCCTAAAAAATTAAACGTAAATCCTTAAAAATAACTTTAACCGTGTACAATTAAAAAAATTAATTAATACGGGAATTTAAAGAGACCATAAATATTTCCATCTCTTTCAATTTGTGGAAATACTACAGGAGACCACAAACTAGAAACTCGGGCGCAGAATGCAGTCCTGATATTTTCGTAGATGAGCCTTCAGCTGTACCGCGTTATTCAGAAATTGAAGGTTTCCAAGCTGAACCCCAACTACGGAAAAGAAATGGTGGAGACTTAAAGAAAGCGAAATCAGTGAACTGAAACGAACGATTCGTATGATACTTCTACTTTTCAATTATTGGATGATTTAAACCGCTCCTGATACGAGGAAAACGCTAGGGGCGAAGCCGTTACTCGCGATACATGTAAACGTTGTTATGGGCGATCAATTGACGAAACGATGAAGAAGAGAAGCAAAGATCGGATGACAATTAAGCAATTGGTCCCAAAGACACAGGTAAAACGAAGAAATATGAAGCAATAAAAATTTGAGAGTGAAGTTAGGGAAGACACAATGGACATTAAAGTACTTGCCTTCAAGCAGCTGTTCAAGAAATGTATACAAAAAAGTCTTCTCTGTCCGTAGAAAAAGCATATGTCATCACATTGTGGAAACTATTCGTCTCGGTCGGAACAAATACTTTGTGGCCATCATCTGTCCGAGGCTTGTAGTGAAAAAAGGAGAGCACGGTTTAATTTATCGGAATCGGGTTAAAGGGGCACATTTTCAATGTAATTGTTGAGATATGGATACAAATAATCAAGACACGAAAACTAACAGAACCGTAGGTACTTTTATAAAACAATTAAACTATTTCAAAGGTCCCATTCAACATCGAGTCGATTTCCTCAGTACTCCTGTGTTATAGATTAGGATCTTTACCAAGTTTTAAAATAGGGATAATACGAATTTCTTTGAGTGCACGAATGTCTGACACATTTAAGAAACGTCTCCCGTTTTCTGGTAGCGTAGGGTACCTGACATTGTAAAGTCTAGCACCGTTTTAGTAAAAGGCATATAATGAAAACGATTTATTGCAATTGCATTTGTTGGACTACAGGGAGTTACATTTCCAAGAAATATAGCGGTTCATCAATCATCATTACTAAGAGAGGGTAGAGATACATCTGCTTTCCTATACCGACATTTTGAGTGCTTGCTTCAGTTTTTGTTTAATGTTTAACATTAATCCAACTGTGCTTAGTTTTTTAGTAACTTTTTTGAGATAGCGACAATTCTTTCTGGTAATTTATACCGTTAGTCATGTTTGCTGAGATTTTATATTTTTTGGGAACTTGAGAACGCTCATTTTGGATAATAATTTGGTCCCACCAAAGGCGGAGATCAGTTTTTACTTTTGAAGGGTTTGTAAGTGGTAATATATAACGGTACCTTGAAGTGTTGAATTTCAAGGTAAAGAGATAATTAACAATTATTTCCCTAATTCCACAACGGCACTAAGCAATACAATTTTTAGTGGTTAATTGTTGTCGCAGTTTAACCTCCCAATAACATTAACTAAACGTAGATATTTAATAAAACGGCCCCGCAAACTTTAATTCGTTATTAGAAAATAGTGATTGTAGAGCACGTGTTTCTCCGACAATTTTGAATACTAGTTAAATTGTATAAACGGCACTTTTTTTGTTTAACGACCAAAGTATCTTTTTAAATTATGACTGGAACATTTACGTTTCGGAGCTTTTGAAGTGGTAGGGTACCTGGCAACCCAATTTGTGTTCCTGATTGATTGCCTTACTTGTGAGTTCATTTTATCAAATTCGATAAAAAACCAAAACAAGATGCCATTGAGTCCGTCCGTCGGTGTACGCTATAATTCACAGTGGCGCAACTATACCGAAAATATTTATTTCCCTTGTCACGTTTGAAACTTTTTTTTATTATTTTAAGGGAAGGTTACGCAGCAAACTAACCCACATGTAATGAAAATTTCACAGAGTATTTGCGAAACAGATATACAAAGTATAACGTTAATAAAATGGCTGCAATTCGCATTGGAATTTTAATAAGCTACATTTGCAAGTATACAGACTTTAGTCTGAATGTTTTCTGTAAGAGAACAGCAGTGCGACTGTCGTTGGAAACATTGACGCATAAAGGACGTTATTAGTACACACCCTAAAATGAAGAATATGCTTCCTTATTGCTTGAAACAACAGAAATTTACATAACAATAATTACACTGTAATACTTGCGTACTTTTACAACTGGGCTTATGAAGGAATAACCAAGTGGAGATACAAAATGAGTTCTAGATTTATCCCCTTGGGTAATAAAAGTGAAATGATGTAGGTAGTCACTTACTAGAAGCTGAGCGTTTCAACAAAGGTGTTCATTTTCCTATGACACAAATAAAGAGAGCATGCCTTTTTACTAAAGAGGCGTCGAAAGGAGTATTTAAAATGTACTGATAGATGCGAGTTTAAACAGACAGCGTCCCCGAAAAAATTGTCGACAGTCGGCCTATCCTCTGTAAATAAATTGAATGGAAATATTTCAAAAGGGATCAATTCAAACGAAAAACATCAAAGAAGTCAGAGTACGAGAGTAAGGCGACGTTTTCAAGAAATATTCCATAAAAGAATTACTCACCCGACGCGCTAGCTAGGTTATAGTTTAGTAGACTGCTTTCGATTAAAAAAGTGAAGTTGGCATTTCAAGCATCAACAATTCAGTCGTTTTACTGAAATGACTATTGATTTCGCCAGATTGTAACATCGCTTTATTAATGCATGTAGCGATGTGTAAAATCAGAAGTTTGCTTGATGTGACTGAATTGTTTCATTTTATTTGCGAGGCACCGCGCGAAATTCTCTTGTACCGAAAATTACATAATCAATCAACGCACTAAAATAGAGCTCAACGTTCAATACTGAATTACTAGGTGATTTTGGTAGGGTCCATATATGAGTAGGTGAATTTTAAAGCATTAAAGCATAAGTGCTGGAATACTTGTAAGTGTGCCACTGCACAATTTTAAAACATCGCTATAAGTCGAACAAACTCTTCAAGTCGATCCTATTCAGAAGTCGCACAGCAATGAAATACAAACTAAAAGGATGTCCAACTCCACTCCCAACGTTTCTTCTTTCTATAGCAATTGTAGCAAAAGTCTACATCTGAATACATTTTAGAGGTGTAATATGGATGCCGGTGAATATATACAAATTTGTTATCACTGCGTAAAATGGGACTCACCTAGGGTGGTGGCAAGGTTGGGTCTTATGTACCTATACTCATGCTAAACCGTCGTACCATAGCACATATTTGATACGCTTATGTATCAGCATTACATTTCTTTCGTATTTTTCCTGATGGTTATCCTCTGTTTTGTATAATAGTTAATCACCACGACGGCCGCGTTGGTATGAATTTTTGTGCCCCTGTCTATTCCCTATAAAAATTATCATAGCACAGTAATTCTATCAATTTCCGTTAGTAATTTCTTTTTTATATGGCGGATAAAAGTAGTTGTCAGAAGTGTTTTAAAGTAGCTAAAAAATTTAAACTTTATTGCATAAAATGTGGTTCCAGCTATCATGTTAGCTAATGTGCTTCCAGAATTAAATTTGGAACGTGCATTAATGAAGACGAATTTGATTGCTGCTCTGGCACTGAGGCCAAGCTGCTTACCACCGAGTGGGCAATAGATCGCAATAAGAAACTCCTTTTTGATCTTTCATGCAGAGTTAAGTTCACCTTCACTTGTAGTTGTCGTTGAAAAACAAAATGATAGATCGATAAAATATCTGCAGTATTAAATAACCTGGAAGAGATTAGAGCAGAAAATGCTACTCTAAAGCAGCAAATTCATTACTTGGCTGGGAAGGTTGAAAAATTAGAAAAATCTAATGACATCACAATATCAAAATAATGCGAGTATAACGACACGATAACTGCCTTACATGTAGCACAAGGTGTAGCATCTAGTATGAAGTTGGACTAAGGGGACGTCACATTGCGATTTATCCTTACCCGCCGAACCACAATACCTACTAGAAACGAGTTTGTTACTAATTTGATTAATTTCTTGGACTTCCATGTCCTGACACAAATAAATTCTGTTATTGACCTTCAGGAACGCATGTTAGATTTAATTATAACATAAATTTATTTATTTATTTATCCCCCGTCCCCCATCATCCGCCCGTATGTGCTATTGCTTCAGAGCTTCGTAGGAACTTTTCTAGCGGCTCAATAATGAAATATAATGTTCGTCGTGCTAATTATGTAGGTCTTTATGAAGAAATATGTGTCTTCAATTGGGGAGAAGTGTATCATATCCGTACGGTCGAAGATATTTGCGATTTTTTTCTATTCTTTCTTATGTACGAGCCCTAACACATAAATGTTCGGACATCTAGCATTTTTAAAATAAAACCGAAAAAAAAATTAAACCAGTCCAATGTCAATAAAGTCGCAAATATCTTATATAGAAATATGTATAATAAGTTTATTGTTTATGTTTAATACCAAAACAAAATTTGTTTAATGCTCTCATAACATATGAAAATGGGAAAACCAGCGAAATTAACTGACACATAAATGTTCGGACACCACATATATTTGATAGTTTGATTTACGTAACAGGATAAAAACAAAAAAAATTATAATTTTTATAACTTGTCAGCACACTTTGATATTTTGTTAAGAAAAAAATGGCACATGGCAAAGTGACACGGAAAGAAATTCGACAATTAATAGTAAAATGGGTTCATAAGGGAATCCTTTAGAACAATAGGTCAGGAATTCAATTTGCCCATGTCCACGGTGGTAGATATTGTAACAAAGTATATGGGAAAACAGCATCAATCGAAGTTGCAGGAAACAACACAGGAAGACGGCTAAGAGTTACCCCAAGAATGCAGAAAGCGCTGATAACCATTTGCAAATCTGGACGAAGAGACAACAGTACGGAATCTTACGGTAAAATGGAACGAAGTAACAAATACTCATCTTTCTAGATAAACCTGTCGAAGGTGGATCCACAAATCAGGTTTACATTTTTATAAAGTAAGTTGATCTTTAGGTTAAAATTATTTAGCATTAGAAAATACTTTTTTAAATAGGCGAAAGAAAAACATCTTTAAAACACAAAAATAATAAAGAAGAGGTTGGCTTGGGTTCGGGAACGGCCGCGTGGTCTTACCAAGATTGGAAAAAAATCATTTTTAGTAATGAATCTCGATTTGATATCAATGTAGGCGATAATCGAGAAAGAGTTATCAGAACTGAAAACAAAGCATGTCACAAAGATTGCTTAAAGCGTTCTGTAAAATTCCCCAGTGGTATAACGGTGTGGGGCAGTATGTCTGCAAATGGGCTGGGACAATTGCACTTACAAATGGTAATGTTTATGCTCAGAAATATCAAGCAATTTAGAACAAAGATTGCCTTCAATTACGACATTATCACCTGATGCAGACTTTGTTTTTCAAGACGGAGCATCATGTCACAGGAAAAAACGACTATGAAATGGTTACAAGACCACAATAATAGTGTTTTAGAGGTGCCCTCAAGCAGTCCAGACCTCAATGTTATTGAGACAGTGTGACAAAATGAAGCAACGTTTGAATATTCATCCGCAACGCAATATTGCTTCTTTGAGTGAAAAGTTACAAGAGATTTGGGATACCTTTGGCATCGATCAATGTAAAGCTCTTGTGACGACCATGCCTACACGAATCCAAGCTGTTATTAAAGCCAAAGGGGATGTAACTCATTGTTAAGGGGTGGTGTCCGAACATTTTTGTGTCATTTTAAATTCTAATTTTATGGTGTTTTGTGTTATTTGACAGTTGAAATTAATTAATTTTGCAACAAAATATAAAATTACAGTTACTAAATATGTTTAATTTATAACTATAGTAAGAAAAAAAAATAAATAAACATACAATGATTTTTAAGTTACAACATTTTTAAATTTTTGAGTGCCCGAACATTTATGTGTTAGGGCTCGTACTTAGTTTGTTTGACCGCTACGTTCCTGTATCAAGTCCAAGAAAAAATAAGTATCCCCGTTGGTTTACAGGGGAAGTTATTAAACTAATAAGCATCGAATCGCCAGACACAAATAAAAAAGAACTTACAGAAGTGAAGTTTAAGTTAAAACAAGAACTTCTTGAAGCTAACTCTCACTTTGTGAGGAAATCTGAGAATATGAGTAAATAGATTCGACGCATTTTTGGAACTACATCCCTTACATTAAAAATTCAACGATAGTCTGCAAAGTGCTATATACTATAATTACAGAATACACCCTGAACTCTTACTACATCGGGGAAAGGTCGGTGTTTGTTCGGAACCCAATGCGCCTGGTACCTCGTAACAGATAAAGTCCAGGCAGCGTATTGGCATTCTGTACTATTATTCAGAGCAGCTCTGGTCTGATTCGCAGTATACTATGGCTTGACGTTATGCGCAATTTGATCATACATTATACAGGGTGACAATTTGAAAACTTACCACCCCCCCATATCTTGGTAAATAAACGAGATATTTAAAAAAAATGAAAATCCGTTTCGGTAATTCGGAGGGGGAATCACAATGACATAGTTGGCGACGCACCCTCTTCAACCCCCCGCGCCCCAGCCACCCCAACTTTTAAATCTTAGTGACCCCCCATGTGTGATACGTCGTTGGAAAGCTCTGAAAAAATGCTTTCCAACCATACCAAATAGCATTACATTTAGGTTAGTAATTATCGTGCAAATCAAAAAATAAACTAATATGATACATTTGAAATCTGTCATTTTTACAACGCAACCGGCGAACATAGACGAACTAAGACAGAGAATAATTCAAGAATGTCGAAATATTGCAAAACCAACATTTGAAAAGGTTCGACAAGAGTTTGAGAATAGATAACTGGCGATCAAAAATGAGTTGCTGTCGAGTCGGCTTTGGAAGTCCAAGTTAAATACGATTTTCCATATTTATTTTTTGATTTGCACGATAATTACTAACCTAAATGTAATACTATTTGGTATGGTTGGAAAGCATTTTTTCAGAGCTTTCCAATGACGTATCACACATGGGGAGTCCCTATTTAAGATTTAAAAGTTGGGGTGGCTAGGGCGCAGGGGGTGTGAGGGGGTGCGTCGCCAACTATGTCATTGTGATTCCCCCTCCGAATTACCGAAACGGATTTTGATTTTTTTAAATATCTCGTTTATTTACTAAGATATGGGGGGTGGTAAGTTTTCAAATTGTCACCCTGTTATACTGCGATTCAGAGCACCAATATGGTTTAGTGCTCGGTTTAGTGTTTGTTTTTATTACTAAAATCAGCTAACTAACCACTTGTCGCACCAAACACTGTTAATATCTTTACCCGTTTTTTTTTAATTTCGCTTTAAATCCATGTTGTAGGTACTAGTTCCAAATATCCGATCATTGAAACGTATTCTCGTTGCACATTTCAACCAATACCTCTTTATAGATCATTTTCGTGCAGTTTGAGAACCTTGATTACCCACAAATAACAAAAAATATAGTGTTCTTGCAAAGGTAACAATAAAAACACACTTCTTGTAAGTGTATGACGCGCTTTATAGAAACCCATTATATACAGTGTTTCAGAACTCTAAAGTTTAAACCATATCGGTGCTCTGAATCGCAGTACATAATGTATTATTAATTTGCGCAAAACGTGAAGCCATAGCATACTGCGAATCAGACCAGAGCTGCTCTGAATAATAGTATAGAATGCCAATACGCGTCCAGGCACATACCTACATCAGGAGCGCACAATCAAATACATTTCGTTAATTGGAGGCCAAACAAATATTATCATCATCATAGAAAATGAAGAGTAAATGGCCCTGACAGCCCTCGCCCCAAACCAGAATATCCTGGCAATAATTACATTCCTTTAAACGCAGTTACCTTTAAGGAATGTTCGTGGTGTTATGAGCGCCGCCACTCAGTGCAATTTAATTTATAAAGTAAATCTAAAGATTTGACCAAAGTGTGTCTGTGTAACGAGAACCCTTTTAAATTCTTCCAATTTTTTACCACTTAGTACAGTTTTTATTATCGACCAGAGTGAATAGAGATTTCCTTTGCTAATGGTAGTTGATGGGAATCAGCTTCTCTGGATTAAAGAGCATTTCAAATCACTTTTATCCTCGAGGAAGCCAAAAGGTAAGTTTAGATAGTTTGATTGGAGTGAGCTGGTCGGTATTTTGATGAATTATAAGCAGTCGGTTTAAATAATTCTACCTCCGTTACATTTTGACATTCAACCGTAGCGCTTTTAAAAAGGGGCCGTTACAGGTGTCCACGCCACATCATTCATTTTAATTTTTAATTTAATTAAATATGTAACTAACAAGAAAGGTGAAAATGAAAGTGATCAATCATTCATTGTCTGTATGTAAATAAGCAGTCCCCTTTACCCTTTGCTTTAGAGACATTAAGCATAATGTTAAACAATGAGTGCAATTTCAACCGTCTCACTTCTTCCTTTGGTAATCCTGCAATGAGAATTAGCTATGCTTTATGAATAAAACGTGTTGCAGTGTGGGCTCCCCAAAAGCATTAAGATTTTGATTAATTACATATTTATCAATCCCAGATAAAATTACAATCATACCTACTTTAATTAAAATTATTACAATTTCAATCGAATCAAATCGAGCAGTTGCCTTTTCATACGAGCTATTACGGTTAGGTAACTAGTTTTATTATAAACAATATGAAAAAAGTTATTACAAATAATATGCTTAATTTGAAGGAGCTAATCACAAAACAAACTCACTCAGTACTACATAAATAAAATAGCATTTCGTCGTTATTACTTAGCTTCAATATTCAGCTACGATAAATGGTTTTTGTACATAAGTGCTCACAACTGAATTCATTTTGTGCCTTTAACGGATACGGAGTTCTTTTGGATATTTTATGGTAAATTATACATCGAGTGAACATACATGTAGTAGATTCAGCGAAAAAGTTAACATTTCTCATTATCGCTTAGGGGAGGCCCCAATAGTATTGCGATAAACGGTAATATTGGATTTGCATCTTAAATGTAAGGGAAAAAACACAGTTTAACGGTCGAAAGTTGTTCAAAACCGGCCTTAGGGCTTGTTTAAATACTTTTTCGCTCCACTATATATGTGAACTTTAAAAAACACGGCAACTTAATTGGCGAGTGTTGTACTTTTCTATCTATAAACTTAAAATGGTCTTTATAGGCCTTTACGACTTTAAAAAGCAGACAAAAAAGCACTCTTCTATTGACCTTCAATACATCACCCGCTGACTTGGAGTAAGTAGCGCAAAATATTGCGGGCGCACAGCGATTAGGTACATGAAAATAAAATATGGTCTGAGTTTTCAAGATTTTTTCTTTTGAACCTCGAATTACCGCGACTCTACCATCCACAGTCGCTTTGGTAAAAACTAAATTGACAAAAAACTACGTTCATTAACAACGCAGTTTTTTAAATTCTTAATTGACGAGTAAAGATTAGCGTTAATAATCCGACAAAAAAGGCCGAAAAACGATGCTACTCTAATTCCTGTAGGTTGTGAGAGTTAAAATTACAGATTTAAACACTCAATCTCTGTAAAATGTAACGTATATTTGGTATACTCAGTGGCAGTTTCATTATCTACATTTTCCGCTTGCGGCACAAGCCATAATAGTCAAGTATCATCACCCTCGTCTTCGCAATAACAAAGTCGCTTGTAAAACACAACGGATAAGTTTATTAAAAATATTACCTAAAATGTATAATTTATACCGTTATGAATTGGAAATTTTCTGGTGCAGAAATATGTAGTTAAAGTTTGAAACTTTTAATGAATAAAATTTCTAATAAGGATGAAGGAGCATTGAGAATGATTTTCGCTACTTCCACGGCTATCTTGCATCAAAAATTAAGGGAAATACAGGTTTGACGTAGAATCCGTTGTAAGTTTATACAAAGTCGTATTACGTCCTGAAAATTGAAGTTTGATATTAGTAATGAAAATGGAAATTTTGGGGTAAAGACAAAATTGCTTATACAAGTAGAACGTCCTGTCCAAGTGCAAAGGAAGTCGCAAATAGTCAAAGTAACGCATTCTTATAGGAAAGTACTTTTCCAGTATATACCAAAACCAGGGGGTAAACACCAGGGGAAGTAATTGTACAGAATGGAGAAAGTTATGAGGAAGTACAGGGAAGTACGGGGAAGTACAGGGAAGTACGGGGAAGTTCGGGGAAGTACTGGAAGTCCAGGGAAGTACGGGGAAGTTCGAGGAATCACGGGGAAGTACGGGGAAGTAACGAGGAAGTACTCATTTGTTCATATGATGCGTAATGTGACAGAAGGTGACCGGAGAGGTAAAATCTGGTAAACTCTTAAAAAGTAATAAAGTAGTTATTTCTGAGTGCATAAATCCCGCCTCGTTCCAAAAAAGTCAACACCTATGATTGTGATTATCTATATAGATACCTAAAATCAAAACCTGTTGTTTCACTACTAGCGTCTGATAACATAATTATTATCCTTTTTTCCACTTGTAAAGCAGGCTTTCTCGCCATTTGTTCAAAGTAGTTAATAATGTGGTCATTATAAGTTCTCTAAAATGAATAATTGCCATCACCATCCGCCATTTCAAGAGAAATTACATACAATTATCACATTTCGAAAAAATTCGAACGAAACTACTCTTTGAAAATATCTCAATAGCAGAAGAAAATACGGCCTCCTTGACTGTTACTTCCACCCACGTAATTGACATATTAAATTAATAAACCAAAAATTCTGTTCAACCGTTCACTTTTTTAACAATATAGATCTGTTAATTTAGAGGACTTCAAGTACTATGCGATCAAAAATGAGTTGCTGTCGAGTCGCCTTTGGAATTTTTGTTTACATGGTAAATCGTACTTAACTTGAATTTCCAAAGGCGATTCGATTGTAACTCATTTTTGATCGCCCGTTACTGGTAGTGGAAGAAGTGGTATACAGGATGTCTTAAATTGAGTAGATATCTTACATGGCCATCATTGTTATTATTATACTTACAGGTTTGGTTAAATTGGAACAGTTGTATAGTTTTTGATGCTAATGGATATTCCGATTCCGATGCGAGATTTTGAAAAAATAAATGGTTTCGTAGGTAAGTGATAAATTATGAAAAATCGCCATTTTTAAAAAATTCAAATATTTTAGTAACAAACAGAGCTATCGAAAAAAGTTTCAAATAAAAGTTGCAAGATTCGATGGGATAAATTCAATGAGTGTAGAAAAAAATTTCAAAATGGCGGATTTCCAGATATTGACATCAACTTCCTTATTTTAAATGGACGCCATATTTGACTTTTACGTCACTCGATAGAGACAAAAATACAAAACCAGCTAGCGAGACAACTAACGAACGAATTTGGTTTCAATCACAATCGGCCATGGAATTATTGCCATAAGAAATACATTGTAAACTTCGAGGCAAAAATGCAAGGTTGATTCCCAAATGAAATACTAAGTGTTTAGTATCACTGGTTTTGTAATTTTTTCTCTATGGAGTGACTTAAAAATCCAATATGGCGTCCATTCAAAACAAGGAAGTTGATGTCAATATCTCGAAAACCGCCATTTTGAAAAAAAAATTCTATTGAATATCCGTTGAATTTATCCGATCGAATCTTGCAACTTTTATTTGAAACGATTTTCACATTTTTCCAATTATCTACTACGAAACGAATTATTTTTTTTAAATATCGCATCGGAATATGCATCAACATCAAAGACTACACGTAAACTTTGCCAATTTAACCGAATTTGTAAGTATAATAATAACAAAGATAGCCATGTTATCCTACTCAATTTAAGACACCACGATAGAGAAGTCTATTACGCGCCTTACATCCCTCGGCTCAAGCGCCTCAGGGTGTAATCTTCGTGCTTAGGCAATAATACTAGACTTCTCGACCTTGGTATATAATGTACTGTTACATAATCACATAAAATATCAATAATATAAACCCCTAACCTTATAATGATTTAAACAGAAATTTTGAATAATCTTGAATAGCTTGAAAACCTTTGATGCTGGGTATAGGGAAATGTGGTATCAAACGACGTAGATATTCATGTAGATGACGGAAATAAAATATAGGGTGTTCTATTTAAAAGCTATCCACATCCGTTAAAACTGGAAGTGAGACACAATGATGATAATATTTTCTTTCGATAGATCATGAAAAACTAAGTTAGTATGCACATTTTCAGATTTCAATATTATTAATGGGAGTCTGAATACTTTTAGGTAACGGTTTGCGTGATTACCGATAAATTAGTATTGTTAAGTATCCATCTATAAATTATTGTTCCGTACATATGTTTTTATTATAAAATTTTGCAATAAATGCTGGCAGGACAATTATTTATGTCTTAATTTCTTTCATATTAAAAATTCTTTCAAACCTCATGTAAATACAAAGGTAAATATTAAATAGGTAAGTGTGAAAATAAATAATGATTAAATCTAATTTTTCATTTCATGTATAGTATGCATTTCACATCCATTCGCATTTCGCATGTAATGCATTTTCGTGGACACGTTATAAGCGTTACTACGTATAACACTCAAGAAGCAAATCTAAAGTCTATATCAATGTCTACTTACAGTAGAATTTCGGGAAAGTCCAAGGGAAGTTTGGGGGAAGTAAAAGGAAGTACTGGGAAGTACGGGGAAGTATAGGGAAGTTAAGAGGAAGTACTGGAGGACTTCCCCCAAAGGGGAAGTATTGTACAAATTTTAGGTCTGGTGATTACCCCCTGACCAAAACAATACAATCATATTTCTTTGGAGCATATACTAAAACACTGTTAAAGTAAATCAATGCTCCATCGGAATCGCAAGCGGTCTTCAGGCAGGTACAAACGAAGCAAAACATTCGCCATTGTCAATGACGTGGATTTTGGACTTACGTCTATGTAGTCCCAAAGTAAAATACATTACATTCTCCTGGTACGTTACTATGAGTTATGACGAGAATTTTAAATGGTCGAATACTTTGGGACATGAATTGTTTGGTGCTCGGTTTGGTGGCACGTATATACTACGGAGCGAATACTACGGGTGCGAGTTTTCTGGGCGAATTCATCGTAACGACTGGTAGCTATATCCGTCTAGGACATTTTGGCGCCAAGACACTTGGGCGCCGGAACACTTTAGCGCAGGAACCAAGAACATTTAGTTTTTGATTGTAATAATTATTTAGTTGGTAAAGGTAAATGTAACTAGTTTTACTCGTTGTGGGGAATTTAGTATGCTTTGTGAAGGTTGTTTGGGAACTGAAAATAGTAACAAAAAATTAATGTTATGTACCTATTGTCAAATTTACAAACTGCTCCTAAATAAATATTAGTAAGGTAAAATTGTTAATGCCATATGTTGCAGCGATACAACTGCTGCTCCATTCGGTCAAGGCAAATATAAATTTTGTTAAGTAATATTAAACCTCTGCCGTACATACCGTACTTAATACGTAAGCAGGCCATACACTCTCAATTTTGCCAGTTTATTCAAATAAAAATTGATTTCTCATTTAACCACCCAGGCTTACTGGAAAAGCTAACTAACGGGACTGTTAAGTCCATCGATAACTTGATGAATAGGAAAAATATTCGAGTCATGTTTCGGTGGGGAAATGTTTTCTTTTTCATAAAGAGCAATGATCGCTAAAATTAATAGCATACAGAGAAGAATGTCAGGAATTTCAGCTATTTTTCATTTTTCTCAGCTAACGAATTTAGATCATACATATATTTAAAAGCTCCCAATGTGAATGCATAAATATTTCCTAAAACTACACGAATACGAACATGAGAAAAACAACATAACAGAAACAGTAGTACATACTTATTTGGTTACGTTTAATCATAAAATAGTCTCTAATAAATTCGGATTTAGCTTCCAACCTAGCTTTCTATAAAAATGAATTTCGCCTAATTTACGAACGAAGGCAACTTTAAAAGAAAAACAATCATGTCTTTGTTGGCATTACATTGTAACAGCGACAGTAATATGCTTTCATTCGAAATTGGAAGGGATTCATTATTCCATTTTTATTTTTTAATTCGCGTAAAAGTAAATCAATTTGTTTATATTCTCGTAAACGAAAACTGTTAAAAACTGTGTTGGTCACGGATACACCGATAAACAACTACGTAGCATGGCTCATACACGTCACACAGTTTTGTGCCTATAGCGCTTATATATGGAACAAACAGAAATTCACTTCAATTCAATGGTATGTGATCATTTAAAGTGACAAGAATTCATTACGCAGTTTGAATGTGGTCACGTGTATGGTATGTATGATGAAAGAGTGGATTAAGAAAAGGATATTAAAACATAAATAAGGAAGACACGAAAAGTTAGAAAACTTTCGGCGTTAGGTATACCATAGGAGCTTCGAATTTATTTAAAACTTGAAATAAGTTTTCAAGCAATTTAAGTTTAAACGTATTTTGCTTTCCAACATCTTTACTGAAAATTACCTTGAAAACATCGTATTTTATTTCAAGCCTCTCTAAAACTGAAAGGCTCTGGAATTTGGATTACTTTAATCAACGGAAGTATGTACGGCGTTCTATTTCCAGATTTCAACTTTAGAAATAAAAATAGGCAAATGCCAGTCCTAGTTTGGAGGTGGATAGCGATCAACTCGAGAATATATGATCAATTAAAATCACATGGGACAGCTATGCGAATATATGAACACATAATAACAGAAGTTGAAATAGATTGAGCAAGTTTTAGTTCCTATTTCTTTGTTACGGAACAAGGCAAAATTAATATTGCTTACGTAGATCATTAATAAGTACAGAAGAGGCGAATGTAACATTAGAAAGGACCTACATTAATCTAATCCTGCCACACTAAAAGAGTCGATGCAAAAAGTAAGATGAGAAACATTCGCTAATTTACTTTCCAGTTAAGAAAAATAGCTTGTTGTTTTTCTTGACTTTCTTATAAAAATGGTTATGCATTAAGTGCTTACGCAAATATGGTAACGTGGCGTGGTACATCTATTTGAAAACGCATTTTTGAAAGTTGGGTTTGATTCATTCATTTATATTTTGGCAGCGTATGTGAGTGATAATAAGCGGGAGTTCTCCAGCTTGGCGTAAAAGTCTTGTAATTTTGGTTGTACAGTAAGCTCGCGTGGCAATCCTAATGGCTGTTTAATAAATAGATAGATTTTTGTGCAACCAGTTTTCAATGCCTGAAATAACTTCATTTTGTAGAACACAATTTTTAGCTCAAATAATTAATGAAGTATATCATCTGCATATTTGATTGTGTATGTGTATGATTCGCAAGTAAGCGCGTCAGATAGGTCATTAAAGTAAATACAAAACGGTAAGGCACCTATTATACTTCCCTGAGGAATTCCCCTTTCCAGAGTTGTTTTTTTAAAGTAATACGTGTTACCTTCTATTGTTAATTTAACCTGCTGAGTTCGTTTTGTTAAATACGATTTCATTAAATTTAGTGGGATGTCGTATTCTATATTTTTCTAACTTATTTAATAATAAATTATGATTTACCATTTACGAAACATAAGATCAAAATGGCACATAGGGGCAATTTCTTATCCAAGATGGTTACGATTTCGTTTACAAAATGAGAGACGGCTGTTTTGCAGTTACATACTTTTTCATTCCTGGCGCGTCAGTGCCAATTGCCACTCTACCAATATATAACCAGGCTCGTTTTTGAAAACTTTGGTCAGCTTTTCCTATGATTCCACCGTTTTCTGATGGATACCCTTTTTAATGTTAATGTTTTCTTTGTTGTTTTCTGTGGAATTGTGTTGAGCGTAATTTTTATCTGTACCGACCGCATTTATATTTGTGCTAGACGTAGTTTTGGTGGCAGGTTTTTTGGCTTGAGTTTCTTGTGATATTTCTATATTTTCATCTTTTTGGTTGAATAAATTTGATGGGTTAGTGGCAGAATCGCTACCAGTAGGTGTGCTAGAAGGGAATGCAATACCGGGATTGCGGAATCTCGAAATACCGGGATCCCGCAGCATTTTTGCGAGATTAATCCCGCACATAAATGGAGCGGGATCCCGCGGGACTGAGGAATTTGTCGACCAAGGGGACGACTCTGTTTACTTTGTTAATGAAACTGATAACGGCGAATTATTTTTTAAATAATTGTTAAACTTTTTTCGTTAAAAATGTACTATGATTTTTGAGGAACTTTAGAAGACTTTTTGTGCTTTACAGGTAAGGTTTTTTTGAGTTCTAAGTTAGGCCGAAGGTACTTTTTTGTTAAATATTGTGATAATTAGCGATTTATTTTAATACAGAAGTTAACCGCACAGAATTGCTTATTTGCCAATTTATTTAAAGTTTTGCGTGATCCCGCAAATACCGGGATCCAGCGGGATTAACAACTAACAATCCCGCAAATACCGGGATTGAGATTTTGCTGCGGGATTGCATTCCCTATGTGCTAGTAATTGCTGATATTTGGCGCTTGAGTCCTCGTTTGTATTTTCTATATTGGGCTGTATTTCAGCATTCATGGAGTCATCTGTATAAGTAGCGTTTTTTGTAACAAATTGCAGTTTGTGCCAGGTACCTATTTGTTTTACAGTTATAGCATACTGTGGTGTCTGTTGATAGAAAAATTCTCTTAAGTTGTTTCATCATTATCCATAAGCAGTAATTCGGGGATTTCAGTATTCGATTCCTTCTAAATAACCTTTTTCCGATAATCCTGCACGCGATACAAATTTGATTCCTTTTGCTTCTTAACTCGTTTTCAATAATTTGGCGAGGAATTGTTGGGGAAGCATTCGACTCTTTTTGCTGGTGTAACTAAACGTATTGATAATCGAATGCCATTTATATACAAAGAACTACGTCTGCTGATTATTTCTTGCACTATACTTTCGCTGGAGAGACAGATACAAAAGCGAAGGACTTTAATGTAGGTAGTCTTTTTGTAGTATACCTTCTGCCGTGTCAATTAAAATAGCTTGGTAAGCTTTTGGGAAGAGGACCCCTGTAATCAGAAGTCCCGGGAGCTGGGTAACTGATTTTTATCCGTGCACTTGTAGGGATATCGCCCTTCGGATAAGATTTTGTACACGTCTCCGTTTGTAAGGGTACAAATATGATTCTTCCACTTCACCGTCTAAAACTTGTGCCTCTATTGCATCCTACACTACTCTCACAATGGCCCTAATGAATAAAAGTTAAGCAAATGCTTATACTTGCAAAATTCAAAGTAAATACTCGTAAGTGCTCCTTCGCACTGGGCGACTTATAGCAGCGCTTCTAAGCAGAAGGACAGGACGCAGTGCAGCGCTGCTAAACCATGCTAAACAGACCAGTATGAAGGGGCAGTTACGAGTATTTACTTTGAATTTTGCAAGTATAAGCATTTGCTTAACTTTTATTCATACGGGCCAATAGATGTATGTAAATAACTGGGTATACCAAAGTCGGATACTGAACTAAAAAAACAGCACAAATAATGGTTTATCCTATGGCAAAAATAGGTCGAACGTCGGCATCTTTTTCAATCGAGTATTCCGATTACCAAAAATAAAAAAACTATAAGGGGACATCAATAAATAGCACAAAAAGATTGTTAGGAAATAAAACAATTTTTAATATGGATCTATGAAACACGGTGTGGCTGCACCAATATTATAACGCTAGAGACAAAAACGGTTACAAAGAGATGTAAAAAGTACTGCTTAATTAATAGCAATGAAATTCTCAGAACTCATTAAATTTGTACACCGAGTGAACAGGTTATATTGAAATCTAATTAAAACGCTTTGCAATTAGCAAAAGATGAATGTTGACAAATTGTATTTGCGTTGTGGAATTGAAGTGATCCGGCATTAAAACAATTTTCCCTTTTACATATGTTACACTACTGAAACGATTCCGAAAATATGCAAATGACACATTAGGTTTTTCTTCCATTCGAGATTTTACATGGAGGGCGAATACAATGAAGGGAAATTTGAGTATTTTGAAAGATTTAATCAAAAGAAAACATCAAAGTAAGAACATTTCGCTGCGCCAATTACGCGCTACAACGTTTTCACTTAACTGATTAACGCAGTGGGCCGATCTATGGCCAGAAGGCGGCGTGGTCATTTTCCGTGAGTGCAAATAACACACTAACGAGCTCTTCTCTGAAACTATTTTAGCCAACTTTGATATTCTATACACTTTAGAAATAAGGGCAAGTGTATTGATTATTCCACCGCTGGGCTCGGTAGTTCTCCTAATGTGCCATTTCTTTTTCAGAAGCTGTAACTGTAGTACACCATTAGGTGCTCAATATAGAGTTGAATGTTAAAGCAATTAGCAGCGCTTTCAATTCCACATTCAAATAATTATCGAACATTCTGTGAAGAAATGATCTAATTTCATATTTACTTTTAGAAACTTGCAAATACATTAATGGTAGGAATGGGGTGTAAATGAAGGGCTCAAAAGCTAACTAACGACGTATTACCAACGCTCATTTACAACCGTAGAAATTAATTTTATTCCAATCCACTCTAAAAGTCGACCGCTTCCATCAGGCTAGGTGCGGAAAGAGTGCAGTACAGATAAAACATAGTAAGCAGAAGAAATATTAACTATATAAACAGATTCAAGATTCAACGGTGTGTTTATGACTGTCTTTATTCTTGAACATTCTGGGCAGATCTAGTAATCTAAGCTACATTAAAATGACATTTGGGGCGCTTATAGTCAACGTAATTATCCCATTGATGACAAATTGATTGACTATAACCAGGTCACGCAATCATTACCACCATTATAATTCAAGTCCAAAAATACCATTGTAACATAATAGGTATACACAAAATAAATCTCCTTTTTCGTGTAGATATACGAAAAGCCAAATCAGTAACGTGGAAAATTATGTTACAAACATTTACGGAATGCAATACCGGAATTGCGGGATCCCGAAATACCGGGATCCCGCAGCATTTTTGCGAGATTAATCCCGCACATCAATGGATGAATTTTGTTAAATATTGTGATAATTAGCGATTTATTTTAATACAGAAGTTAACCGCACAGAATTGCTTATTTGCCAATTTTTTAAAGTTTTGCGAGATCCCGCAAATTCCGGGATCCCGCGGGATTAACATCTAACAATCCCGCAAATATCGGGATTGAGATTTTGCTGCGGGATTGCATTCCCTACTATAATAGATACCAATTTCGAAAAAAAATTCAAAGGACTGTAACTTTTGAACTAGTAGCCCATTCTTGGAACTGTTTGAAATTATGGATTCTACAGGTCACATTCTACAAGAAAATTTTTTTCCGGATCGATCTGAGACAATTTTTTTTGGGGGCCTCAAAAAAAGGCAGTGTATTATAACCTTCCCATTTTAGCAAAAATCGACTGCACCAAAATTTCTCGGGAAAACGCTTTTTCTTATTAATTTTGGTGCGTAGAATCCAAAACAATTCGTACTTTTTCGAGCAGACTTCTCAATCAAAAGTTATAGACTAGAAACCAATTTCGAAAGAAAATTCAAAGGGCTGTAACTTTTGAACTAGTAGCCCAATCGTGGAACTGTTTGAAATTATGGATTCTACAGGCCACATTCTATAAGAAAATTTTTTTTCCGGGTCGATCTGAGACAATTTTTTTGAGAGCCTCAAAAAAAGGCAGTGTATTATAACCTTCCTTTTTTACCAAAAATCGACTGCACCAAAATTTCTCGGGAAAACACTTTTTCTTATTAATTTTGGTGCGTAGAATCAAAAACAATTCGTACTTTTTCGATCAGACTTCTCAATCAAAAGTTATAGACTAGAAACCAATTTCGAAAGAAAATTCAAAGGGCTGTAACTTTTGAAACTAGTAGCCCAATCTTGGAACTGTTTGAAATTATGGATTCTACAAGGCCACATTCTATAAGAAAATTTTTTTTCCGGGTCGATCTGAGACAATTTGTTTTGAGGGCCTCAAAAAAAGGCAGTGTACAACCTTCCTTTTTTACCAAAAATCGACTGCACCAAAATTTCTCGGGAAAACGCTTTTTCTTATTAATTTTGGTGCGTAGAATCCAAAGCTAGTAGCCTAATCTTGGAACTGTTTGGTTGTAGGGGTGATTTTAGATTGGTTTCAAGTTTAAACACGATACACAAAGACTGTCAGTAAGAAACAGAAAAACACACTTTATCAGTGCCTAAGAGGACCCAATGATAATAATAATGACTTATTACCGGAATAACCCCAAAAGCACAAAAATATTTCGGTGTACAAAGTTTGAAAAATTAAAAAAAAATGATGGGATTTTGTAAATAAAAGCAGTGGACAGTAACTAATTAGTGCCATTGGGAATGGGATAACAATGCGTAGGATAATGTCAAGTATAATTAGATTTGTANCACAGAATTGCTTATTTGCCAATTTTTTAAAGTTTTGCGAGATCCCGCAAATTCCGGGATCCCGCGGGATTAACATCTAACAATCCCGCAAATATCGGGATTGAGATTTTGCTGCGGGATTGCATTCCCTACTATAATAGATACCAATTTCGAAAAAAAATTCAAAGGACTGTAACTTTTGAACTAGTAGCCCATTCTTGGAACTGTTTGAAATTATGGATTCTACAGGTCACATTCTACAAGAAAATTTTTTTCCGGATCGATCTGAGACAATTTTTTTTGGGGGCCTCAAAAAAAGGCAGTGTATTATAACCTTCCCATTTTAGCAAAAATCGACTGCACCAAAATTTCTCGGGAAAACGCTTTTTCTTATTAATTTTGGTGCGTAGAATCCAAAACAATTCGTACTTTTTCGATCAGACTTCTCAATCAAAAGTTATAGACTAGAAACCAATTTCGAAAGAAAATTCAAAGGACTGTAACTTTTGAACTAGTAGCCTAATCTTGGAACTGTTTGGTTGTAGGGGTGATTTTAGATTGGTTTCAAGTTTAAACACGATACACAAAGACTGTCAGTAAGAAACAGAAAAACACACTTTATCAGTGCCTAAGAGGACCCAATGATAATAATAATGACTTATTACCGGAATAACCCCAAAAGCACAAAAATATTTCGGTGTACAAAGTTTGAAAAATTAAAAAAAAATGATGGGATTTTGTAAATAAAAGCAGTGGACAGTAACTAATTAGTGCCATTGGGAATGGGATAACAATGCGTAGGATAATGTCAAGTATAATTAGATTTGTATTCCATTTTAGTAAATGAGATAATCGTCTGAAGAGCTTTAAACGCAATATAAATTGCCTATCTTTACGTTAGCATTTTGTTTTTTTTTTAAATCGCGGAATCTATTTTTTTAAATATTTGCATTATCATAGTAGTGTTGACGTGACGTTTCCATATTGATGCTGATCGTTTTTTGGCTATAGATAAGTAGACCAAGACAACAACAAAAGTAGATCTGTTTTTCAAAATAAGCCACTTCCTGGTGAGAAAGCTGGATTAGTTATTTTCATAAATAGTTGTAATGAGACTCTCATTAGAACTATTTATGAAAACGAATGGGTCTATTTAAAAAACTCTAATTGGTAATCCACCTTTCTCACCAGGAAGTGGCTTATTTTAAAAAACAGATCTACTATTACACATGTAATATATAAACAGGAAAAAATTCATACAACGTAGATTCCATTAGCTGCAAGAACCCATTTTGCCTGAAGACACAAAACATCAAACGATTTAAACGTCATTACACTTACCATTCGATGCCACCAATCTATACGGAGCAACCAGTTTCCTATATTTTCACGGGATATATACCTTTTGTACACTTAATTAGATGACACATTATAATTAAAAACAAAACTAACGACAACCTATTAGCTCAATACTAAACAATTAGTGAGAAGCTAACTTGACCAATACAGGATACGTAAACAACTTCCTTACATATTAGAATAGCACGACGAAAACTCAAGATGTCCCTGCTAGCTGTTGCGTATCGAATATTTCCGACATCTAGAATAATAAATTTCTCATGTCATCACTAAACTGTGAGCAAGTCAACATAGTTTGCTTGTAAAGTTTGTTTAACAAACAGCGTTACTATACCGTTATCAGCAGTGTTTTGTGTAAACCATGTAAACAGTACCTAAAACAAGAACTCCCACAAAAAGAAATTAACAATGCAACAGAGTTTAGATGGAAAACAAACTTCAAATTGACAATATAAAATTCGATAAGTTCAATTTGCAGGATACATTTAAGTTGGTGAATAAATTATATTTCCCGTAGTAAAATGGCACAAACCTCACCTCCGTCAAACTTACTATAATGCCTACATTAAAAACTGGAAGACCGTAAAATTTGAAGCAATCGAGGTAGCTTCTATTTACCTTTCATTTTATGAATTAAGTGGCTTTAGTAACTCTGTTTGCACAATAATTGAATAAGTGAAGCAAATTTTTTATGGAAACGAAAAGGCATCTACTAATCAATTTTACTTTAGACGCCCGTTCACCGAGAGCAGACCGTCAGAACGTACACTAATAGAAAATTGAGGAAAATGAACCCGGCATGACACAAATCGGGTGAAATTTATAGTTTCAGTTGCAGTGAAACCTTGAACATGAGTCACAATGGAAAGTCAATACCATTATTGATTCTGTAGATATTTGTATTCTACTACAGTTCGTTTGACTTCTTAACAAATCAATTTCTTGAACCGCGAATAACCATACAACTGCTTTGTAATTCTTTATTCGTTTTTGTTCTTTTGACGAAGTTCACGAATTCTACATTCTCCTTTGTAATCTAAGTTTACGCGCTAATACTTAATAATGAAAGCTTGTTGTCACAATTCCTATCCCCATTTTAAATTACCAAATTAAAGATTTAATTACATCAACACATTCCAGAATTAAAGCGTTCACACACTGCTTCGTTATTTATCAGCTCAATGAACTTAAAGGCTTTCAAATCTGTGTAAATAATATAAGAAATCGTAATTCGATATTTGGCACAAAATTTGACTTTGTGTCTTTCGGTGGATATTAATATTTAAGGTCGTCGATGTGAAGCCTGGCAGTTGTAAACGAGTTAAGTTTGGGAAATAAAATGAGCGCTTTCTCAAAAACATTGGTTTTCCTAGCATCACTTTCAAACAATGCGCCACGTTTAAATAATAACAAAGAGACACATTTTTGTTTTAAATCTCTTCGCAATAATACTGTAATTTTCTAAACTGACAAAGCGCAAAATCAAATTGAATATCCGTCTCTTCTGGAACAAATAATCAAAAAGCAAGTAAGAGCTTTTATTTGTGAAAGGTTGAAGTCTGGTGCAGTATAACGGAAAATGAAAACTTCCAATTTAATATTTTCAAGTATGACACTTATGTGAATAAGGGAGATTGCAAGAAGCGCCTGCTCTTTTATTTGCATCCATATTTGACTTTTTGTAGTCATTTCGAAGATTTTTTTTACACTAGACATTAATCAACGCCCAACGGTACCATCAAGGGCAGTAGCGTCTATCAGATCACCCATGTCACCCTGTTTGTAGAAGAATTGAAGCTATGCAGATGGAAAGAATTTAATGCACACAACGGCTATTAAACTTCGGACAATCTTCTGACACTCGGATCGAAGTTTTCTTACTAGATCAAAAACTGTTAGCAATTTGTTTTAATATACATAAGGTTTTTGACACAACATGGAAGCATCACAACCCTACACAGTTGGGCCATCCAAGGCCATGCATTACATTTTAAGAAAAATTTTCTTAGTAACCGAACGATTCAAGTTAAAGCTAATAGATTTACCCCCGCCTCAAGACTAGTTCAAGTTGGAACCCCCAAAGATCAATCCTAAGTCATACTCTATTCTTAATCGGGAAATGAGACCTCCAGTTAAAGGTAATCTTTACGCCGACGACCTTTTCATATACATCAAAAGCAAAGACGTCCTTCTAGCTTCGAAAATACTGCAAGGTTTCTTAGACGAACTGGAAAAATGGCCACACAAAACAACATTGAACACTGAAAAAACACGCTACATAGCATCTCAAGCTCACTAATAATATGTATAAATAAATGTGTACACTTCCAATTTACACATAATAACGCAGTTTTCCACAAGCAAGGTTAACTGCAAATTTAAATTTGAAATATTTTATTACGCCGTTAACCAAATGTCGATTTTTATAGTGCAAAATAAACCCGTCATGGAACGTTATTTAGAATGTGAGACCAAATTAAAGTAAATACAATCGTCTATTCCTCATTTCCAGCGAGTTTATTCTACAATGTATCTTATTTTCAATTCATTTGACTGACATATATTTCAAAGATTCTGAAATGCCAAGTCAACCAATTTCAACGCTCCCATTTAGGGGTGAACACTAATTATATCAAATAATGCCATTGATACTAGATCTAGACATATCATCCCTTAAAAAATACCAATAAAATTTACAAATTTATATACATAGGCCGTATTTTTTACAATTAACACCGCCACCTACTTCTCTACCCGAGAACAACACTCTCCATGATTAAAATAAATTTCGTTCTCGTTTTAAACTTGCGTAATTTTTTAGGTAATTCACACCACTTTGCAGTGGTCCGAATATTTTTGTTTCCTTGATCGATTATGTTTAAATGATCTATAAGCAATCCCGAAACTGCCCTCTAAAATTAAATTTCATTCTCGTTCTAAACTTATGCGATTTTTTAGAAAATTCACACTTACATGCATAGCAATCGTTAATTAGGGAGGTTGTAACTTTTGTAGTGGTCCGAATATTTTTGTTTCTTTGATCGATTATGTTTAAATGATCTATAAGCAACCCCGAAACTGCCCCCTAAAATTAAATTTCATTCTAGTTCTAAACTTATGCGATTTTTTAGAAAATTCAAATTTACATGCAAAGCAACCGTTGATTAGGGCAGTTGTAAATTTTGCAGCGCACCAAATATTTTTATTTCTTTGATCGATTGTGTTTAAATGATCTATAAGCAACACCGAAAAGAAGATAGTTACAAAAAGAATTTCATCAGTAAAACCACGAACCCAAAGTTCTTTCCCATAATTGTAACTACCGTTACAAGCTGGTTGTTGCTAAGTTCACACGGTTTTCAACCCATACAAGGCCAGCGACGTAACTATAATTTTGAGGCCCCCCCGCAAAAATTTTTATTGGCCCTCTCCCCAAGTCCCTAAACAAAAAGGCAGTGCCTAACAGTTGAACCAATATTTATACTAATTACTATAAATATAAATAAAGTTCATCTTACCAGGGGTGCATATCTCTAGATTATAACTGGAAGTAGACATCACCGTTTGTAAAGGTCAATTTACTTAAATTTATAGGCTATTACTTTTTCCGTCAATCCTAATAATTATGTACCTACTTAAACGAAACACAATATATTTTCCCTGTCGCATCTAGCAGAAGTTGAGAATACTCGAATAAGGAGATTAGTTGGGGGCCCCAGCACTCTGGGGCCCCCCCGCAGTCGCTGTAGCTGCGGGTACCTAGTTACGTCCCTGTACAAGGCACGATATATATCAAAAATTTACAACCTTGCAAAATCTGCTCTCTACCACAAGAAAAAAGCATCCCTATATGCAGGCGAATAGAATTACGCGGAAAATAAATAATGATGAATTGAAATAGAGAATTCTTGGTATTTTCATCAATTAAGATTATTTTTGAGGAAGGACAGCATTTATTAAGAAGAAAATCGTTTTTAATGGATTTTCGAGGAAAGGCTATATACAGGGTGGTGACTTGCGTCACGCATCATAGGGATTTCAATGTAAAATTCATAACATGCGATTATTGGCTCCCCAAATTATTTTAGAGCAAAAATGCATGAAGGTTTTTTGTAGAAAAAAATTTTTTACGTCAATAAACCGTATTAGTTTTCTTTTTACATAGTAAAGACGGAAAATTGAGAAAATAAAACCCGCATCTTTTTGAATAATCTGCGATGCCATGGAATTTTCTAAAACAAAAAGATGTCAAGTTGTCAATTAGCAGCTGGATTTTATGATCGACTTGGTTACTGTCTTGCAGCTAATGGTGACTTATTCGAACATTTACTGTCAATTGTTGTATTAGCAAATCGTTTTTAGTAATTTGGTCTTTCTTTACGTTAAATTCGCTGTTCTAAATATAATACTTTTTGATAGAATTTGATTTGTTTTATAGCAGACATTCCATGGCATGACGGATATTGTAGTTTTTGTATTATAAAATTCCATGACATCACAGATTATTGAAAAAGATGCAGGTTTTATTTTTCCAATTTTCTGTCTTCATTATGTAAAAAATTGGAAACTAACGCGGTTGATTGACGTAAAAAATTTTTGTCTATAAAAAACCTTAACACATTTTTGCTCTAAAATAATTTGGGGAGCCAATAATGGCATGTTATGAATTTTACATTGAAATCCCTATGATGCGCGACGCAAGTCACCACCCTGTATACCTACAATTTGCTTTTTCGAAAATTGAATCACTTCCGATAACTTTTTTGGTAATTGTCTGACAGTCAATTACGCTTCGTATTGTTTTCTACAGGGAAAAATCTATTACAGAAGGGCAGTTTCAAATGAAAATTACCGAGACAATATAAACTGAATCGTGACCTCACGCAAGTTAGTCTAGACTCTAGAGTAATAATAGTATGCGAGTATTCAATTACAGTTTTGAAACGCGATATCAGTACATGGGCTGATTACTAAGGTTAGTTACTACATAGATTAGGGTATCGTTGTCTTAATTATGTAGCTATTGTTGATACATAAATTCGTTTAACCGTTGTTTTGCAGTTAAAACGTTACACTTGCTTTTCTGCAACACCCACAATCAATGTAGATATCCCTTTTGTTCGCTCTTTATGCCCATTATCAACCCTACCCACATCACTGACAGAAAACATTCCACATATTTATAAAAATATACGTAAGCTGTTTTTCGCACCTTACAAGGTCTAATTTTATACAGCGAGACAAATTAACAATGGAACACAGAAAAGAAATAATATTTCAAAGTCTCATTTTGAACCATATAACAATAGAAAAAGAATTCAAGAGCTATATATTAAATACTAACGGCATTCCATATCCTCTTATCCGTTTCTGCCGTACAATAAGACATCCGAGGCACAAATGTTTCCAAATAGAAAAGCGACTTTTATCTATGCAGATATTGCCAATTATTATTAGTTTATATTCGCCTAAATTCGACCATAGTTTTCCAAACAAAACTCCGCAACAGAAACTTATTGAGTGCACAGCAATATGTTGGAAAAGTTTACAAGACGAAACACTTGAATTTTGTCTTCGAATGATAATTTAAAAAATCCTTTCCGCTTTTGCCCTATATACCATTTCGGCACTACTACTTTAAAAAAGCCCGCCTTTGAAATTTATATAACGTTCATCACTGCAGTCAATTTCATTTTTGTGGCCAAATCAGTTACGAGTTGCAACTGGGCGCTACGGCTTTCGGCGATTTTAGATAAGCAAACTGTAATGAGGAGCAAAATCTTACATTTTAAGCGCATAATTATCCCATTTTGTGTATTTACTGATTGATGCATCTTTCCCTATTACAGTTTCGATTATTCGTTTAGAACAGTATAGTATAGTAACGATCTTAACTCCTGCCTGGTTCCATGGGTCTCCGCGTGGTTTTTCCAGGAACCCGGATTGAATTCAAAACGCCATGTGGCAGAAGACCGCCCTTAAAGTATTGTTCGCCGTTGAGAATTTCAGTCTATCCGAAGAGATTAAAACTGGGAGATGTGCACGTGAGCAACATCCAGGAGTTGCTAACCAACGTTACAGTGAAGGGGTAAACACCTCAGCCACCTTGAACTACTGGAGCGAAGATGATAGATCCTACGATTACACACATCTTTTATAATTTGATGCTTTGAGATGTTTTTCACGTTTACCCTTGATGCTTCCAGTACGGGGATCGCACAACACAGATCTTGAAATGTAGAGCGTTTCATTGTGCTAATTAAGTCAAATGGATGTTTTACAAGCTTGCAAGTTTGACTCAGTTGAGAAACTAAACTTAACACGCAGTATTTAATTATCACGAGAAGCTTTCAATTACATTATGTGTAACTAAACGTGAACTAATTCCATAAGGGTCCATTAATTGGACGAAGGCTGATTTACACGAAATTAGTGTAATTCAAATGCTAATGAAGCGAATCAATGCAGCAATACAACGAAAGGATTTATGTGTCGGTATCCCGCAAAAAAAGATTTTACATAATTTTATTAGGGGAGTTAATCTTAACTTTCACAACCCCCTCGATTATAATTCTACCTACAAATTTTCGCAAGTCACGATGTTACAGCCAGATTTTTATGAAACTTTTCAAGTGGAATTAAATTTTTATATGAACGGCGAACAACTGCTGCAAACTTATCTTGACCTAATTTCTGTAAGGAATAGTGAGTAAATCAATTTTTCCACCTAATTGTTCCCATACAACTTGTTTTCCTAAATTATGTGATGCCACCACTACACGAAATGTAGGTCGTGAAGTGTGAAAATATGCTGATGCACAACTTTCATAAGCTCAATTCAAATAATTAAAAAGCGTTTCAGTATCGATTCAAGTATTTTGCTCTGTGTGATAAAAGGGTTCATCATACTTTCCAATCAGGGAGGTACACTACAGAGTTTAGGCGAAAAAATCTATTAATGATAAAAGCGCCAGATTTGGTACTTGAGAGAATTATGACCCGCAGAGCGATGGTCCCTTGAAGAAAGTAGGATATAAGTGTTCTAGAACTAAAAAAAGGTTCGTTAATATAGCTCATGTTCGCTATTTTGCACAACTATCTCCGAGTAAGAGTAGACAATTAGAATTTTGAAAATTATCAATTCATGTGAAACGTGTAAAGGGGATAGTGGGGGTAAATTGATGAAATTTAAACTTATATTACAAAATCGAACCAGAATATTCTCAGCAGGCACATAAATCAGTAAAGTCAACACCATCGTATTATTTGGTATCGCTTTCTATAAACAAATCGGAAAATCACATTTCCATGGTCCTAAACCCTCACTTGTCGAGAAGTGTTTCTATTACATTTACATTACAAAAATAGCCTATTCAAATTTTAAGCAAAACAATGTACTTTTTCGCTCAGTATGAGAACACATCCCTACTTTGTAATCTTCGGCAATAAATAGCAAAAACCACCGGTACCAATACAACCATCGTACAGCTCTCTGCTTGTATATGATGATGTTTCATTTATTCTAATTAATTTCTCAATTTAAAATAGCACACTTTAGTAAACAGCACATCTCTTAGAACCCCCACAGTTATTATTATCCTCGAAAGTAAGGTAATAATGTATGTGTATACTAGTAGTTTCTGCATAATGGGAAACTAAATTTAACTTGAATAATTGACTACGGCCGTGCTTCCATTTCTGACGACAGCTTGCCATTTGGAACGCATATTTGTAGCACACCATTGGTACAATGTAGCACAATTAGGACTAATTCGCGGTTGCAACTCCGTTGACAGGAATAAAAGGAGGCCGATTTTCTAATTTTCCTCGCATTGAAATCCGTGCGAGTAGAATATTGAAGAGGTTCTAAAGCTAAACGGTCCCTGCAAACTCTATGGCAGCACAGGGACTTTAAATTGAAGGCAATTACTATCAGTTTAATATATTCAGATTTTGGCATATACAGTAATAAGATAGGGGTTGGGAATATATGATGAGAAGTAAGAGATACCTTAAAATTGGGAAGTTTGAAAGATAAGTTAAGGCTGATCTCAATAAATTCAAATTGAATTACTGCAGCGAGAAATAACTAGAGTCAATGAATATAATTACTAATTTGCATTAACGTTTTGAAAAAGACATATTTCGATGCAAACTGTATCAAAAATAATAAAATCGACATGTGTCATTTCCTGTTACTTGCACGCTACGTTGAAGAAATCAATACGGCAAAGTTGTTCTAATATTCAGTTTAATCGGTTTGATCTACATATATAAGCCATATACCTACTCATACTTTCCCACTTCTATACCTAAACTGAAGCGGCGGGTAAATAAATATTTAATTCGAGCAAATGGTTTCCATAATTTCAACAATTTGTCAATTTACGCTTGGTTTAGTTACAATTTGCATCAGAGATTATTTTATACGGCTGCGTGTTGAAATGTAAATGGTCCATTTAGGGCTCTTTGTTCACAATTTTAATAGGTCATTTACTGGGACAATGGCGATTTGCTATTATTTTTATTAAAATTCCCGAACGTGCATTATCTTTGAACAATAAAATTGCCTTAATTCGTATACGTTATAATTTTTGAACGAAAAAGATATTTGAATATCGACAGAATAAATAATTTGCATTATTGGAGAGGAGGGGGGAGAGGGGTACAATAAACGCGAAAAGACCTTTCAAGTGGTTTCATACAACTACCTGTCTCAGTCCAAACGCTTTCAACAATATCAGCTTGTCATTGCGTCCACTGCGATTAATTTTGGCAACTCGCATCAGGATCAATTACACCACTTTCTTAAACCCCCTAACGGTATAAGCATATCTAAGGTTAAATAAAATTTCTGAAATCAGTAAGGTAACCAACTACTAGCACTCGCACACTCCAAGGTGCAATACAAAAAAACATTGAAAGTATAAAAACTTTCAAAATTATTATTTTTTATTATTATTTGCCTATATTTTTAAGTGGGCGGGGTTTGAGCCGACGTACAGCTGAATAAGTTACCATTTTGTCATTAAGCTCTTCACATTAAAATCATTTTATTAATTCAAAAAATGACAGATTGAACTATCATTTTTACACTTTATTGAGTGACATATTCATTGTAAGTACTCTGAAAATGTTCTATATTGCATCTTTCATTGATTGAAATATCTAATACTTTATTGCAAAAGAAGTGTAAGATTTTAGAAATGGACAACCCTAAAAACCGACAAATTTACTTAATTTTTCCCAATAACCCTAACATTCCATCGCTTCGGCCCGGCCAAAATATCAAATACCTCGGTGTAACGTTTTCTGACGAATTAACAGCCGATACTGATGCTATAATTCGTAATCTGGCCAAGAATATAGACAAGTTGGTTTCGTCAAATTTGCTTCAACCTGAGCAGAAGTTGACAATTTTAAACCAATACATTTGACCAACTTTGGTCTATCGTCTATCCGATGCAATGTACCGCACTAAGTAAATTGCCTAAAAACTTTCTCGAAGCTATTTTGATACAGCAAGCGAATTTTTTTATTCCAACATGATCAAGAGAGGATTGAGTCTCATGAGAGCAAGTTGGGAAGCTTTTGTACAGCATTACAGCATTTGTTTGCGACTGATCGAAGCAGATAACAGGTACGTTAACTGTTGCCGAGATTTACGTTCGGAAATTGATCCATACCTGGAAACACTAGTTTCGGAAATAGTATCTTCACGTAATTATTCGCAAACCTACTATACGCACCAAAGTCTTCGAGAACGTGCTTATGATAGCCTTTGTACCCTGAACAGTAAAGGCAACGGTTTTACACAATTTGGTGAACGATGTCACACTATGCCCGAAACCCTAGGACACGTTCTGGGTTCATGTCCGTTCGGAAACTTTCTTGTGAACAAAAGACACAACAAAGTTCGATCAATAATTGCCAACACCTTTCGCGACCAAAGACTACACGAAGAAATCAGTTGCACTGCAGTCAACGGTTCTAACCGGCGCCTCAGCATCCTGCTGGTCAATGAACAAAATCAAACAGCTCTATTGATTGACCCAACAATTCGAATGGAAAGAGGCAACGGAACTGAACAGTTCGAAGCTGTTGACACTGAAAAAAAGAACATATACGAACAAACTCGCACAACATTTCTGTTCACGGCCTTTACATCGGTTCTCGTGGTATAGTGACAAAAGGTCTCGCTAGTCGGTTCAAAGGATATGGTTTTTTTTTGGCAGAGATTCTAGAGAAAATGCGTCATTCAAAATTCAGTTAATATCATTGACAATCATTATAGTCCCGTGTCTTAAAATAGGCAGCTTGTTAGCATAACAAGCAGGCATTTATTTACTAAATAAAGTTTCTCTCTCTCTTTCTGAAATAAATCATAAACATTTCCTAACATTTCGTAATTTCAGGATTCATTTGGGCATCTACAAACATTTGGAAACCCCAGAATTGGTTTTAAAATTTTCAGGCTAACTATCACCGTTGATGTATGATATAAAAGTAAAACAAGCGCGTTTTCTTTTAAGTAATAAGAAACAAATCATGACGCCAAATTCAATTTTGTTTTGCCGAGCAGAAAGGTTTCCGGAGTTTTTCCGATATGAAGTAGGAAGCCAACAATTTCGCCGGAAAATGACATTGACATTCACAAGGTGTACACGTAATTTCACAATCTCAATGCGAGAAAACTGTAATATTTAAAACCTACGCTGAATCAAATGGTTAGCCCTTGATTAGATCTGTAATCAAATTAAAGCAGGGGTATCATACTTATGCAAAAAAGCATTCTGTAAATTATTAGGTGAATTTGGTTCTGTACCCTTTTCTACTTGATAGCTTGTTCCCATTCTATTTGCCCTACTTACCTTTACGATCGATCTTGAATTCCTTTTTTCGGCTAATGTAATTTACCCTCCAGTTTATTTTATAAATTTACTTTCCCTCTAATACTCTAATTTTTTAACCGAATTTGTTAGTACATCATATTCGCTAACTTGAATTTAGTGGAGAGCGAGCAGTCTTTCGAAATAATTCCACGTTCCCTAGACAATTTCACCCCTACAAACTTTCCTTTCCACCAAACAAAAAAATCTTTACATTAACATAACATAAAGTTTCTATGCGAGCTCGGATATAGGTAGGCCAAAACATTCTAGAAATGTATTTATATTTCGAATCAAACAGCTATAACTGTGAGCTGTCGCGTGTGGCTATTTTACATAAAATATTCTGAACGTTCGATTAACTAATTACGTGGGAAACTCTATCCCTGTGAATGCATCAGGTTGATTCCAACGTGAACTACATTATTTAGTGGGCCACTTTGAGTTAAAACTTCACATCGAAAATCGACTTTTATGTACCCTAACATGCGAAACTGATGCCTCTAACCAATCAATATACATTTATCTCAAGAGATTTATGCCCATAGTGCAAACATTAAAAGTTTGTGAATAGAACTTTATTTAGTATTGATCCATGGAAATGTGATTTTTAGGTTGTATGAAAGATATAAAACCTTCAAATGTATACGTGTTACAAGATGACCCTTTTCGATTATGTCTAATTTAAACATTGCACTTGTTGCGTGTCTAAATATGATTCGTTAGAAACAAATGTATGTACTGTTCGTAATCTGAAGTCAGTTATGGAAGCCATATAAAATATGACACCACCTGAAGGTGTTAGAGTATTTATAATCGTTGTAGGCCAATTGTGCCATTGTGATAGAAGTAGGTAACTATTCGATTTGTTTTGTGGAACTCGGCAAGAATCCATATGGATCAGTAATCAAGTTAATATTTAACAGAAACAAGTGTACGTGATTGCATTCGCTCTTGTAGACTACAACGTAAATGTGAATTATGAAATCCTCTACATTTATGTAACATTTCAGGAAAAATGTAGCTATGTTCTTTATTACCATAAAAAAGAATCTCATGCATCGCACTGCTTTTTACTACCTACACAATACTAGCTTGTATACTTTGATAACGCAAAAGTTTAACAGAATCCTACCTTTGAGTGTTCATCCTTAAGGTAGAGGCGAGAAGAGTAAGTATTTACCTGCAACAAAAAACAAATGGTAAATGTTTAGTTTAATCAGAAGATGCAGCCATTCCATCTCCCAGCAGAAGAAAAGGCCAGATCGAAAACTTACTTTATAAGCAATGAGCAAAAAATGACCATTAATTTAATTAATATATACACAGGAACCAGTGGTAGATTACAGACACCGTGATGTCATGCACATCACACCAAAGACGTTCTTGTTTATATTTAAGTTTAGTATTGTTAGTTGTGGAAATGTTTTGGGTTGCCATGGAAATTAGGATGTACGTGGACTATGTGCCAACTATGTGACGCAGCTGCGTGGAAGCCCCACTGTGGCATTAAGGGTCCCTGGTTCGAATCCGGGTTCGGGCATGGATATTTGTAAATGTGTAGCAGCTCATAGCTGAAACCCCTTCCATTTAAAAATAGAGACTTAAAATAAATGAATACAACGTTTTCGCATGCCGAGCGAAATTGGTCTTAGATCGACAAGGAGGGCATGCGACAGATTTAGAGATTTTGTAACTGGAATCCCGTTTTATCTCGAAACGAATCATAAACCACTAATACCGCTATTCATGACGAAGCCATTGGGCGAATTAACACCACAATTGGTTATTATGTATTAGGTACTTACTAGGGATTTGAGTTCACACCACTGTGGATAGTTTGTGAACTAGCCAAAAATTCTGGTTAATTTATATAATTTTCTGGTGGTTTGTATACTTTGGCGATAAACGACCTAGACAGTATACAAACGAACCAATATGCGTAGCTATTTTAGTGAAACAATGATTACCCATCAAAATAACCACAAGTTTGGATAGTTTACATACTATCCAGAGTCTATAAACTAACCAAGTAAAGACTTTATCCGTAACATATTACTATACTGTCTGGCTATTGTTATAACAACTGGCCTCTTGGAAAACAAACTTATTGGTCGACAAAAACATCTTAGCCAGTACACAATCGAATTTGTTCATCTTTCCGTTACAACTTAGTATTATCTCAATAGGATTGTGGATACAAGCCGTAGAGGATTGGAACGAAAAGCTTAATATTTCCTAAATGCAAACCAACACCGCCTTGGTGGGACGACGAGTGCACGGCAGTCATACATAGACGACGTACAGCATTAAAAACATATAAAAATAATAGAACAATCGAACATTTCCTAGAGTGTCAAAAGATTCTTGCATATAGTAAACGTTTTCTCAAATATAAAAAGAGAGAAAGTTGGAAAGCTTATTGCCAGTCGATTAATAAGGATATGCCAGTTAAAAAAATTTGGCAAACAATTAAAAAATTTAGAGCAAACACGTACTGTTCTAGGCCTACGTGTAACGATTGGATACCAGAATTTCTGGACAAACAAGCACCACCTTACGTGGATAACAAGCCTAAAGATTATGTCTTCCACAATTGCACCGACTATCTTTCCCTACCTTTTACACCTATAGAATTGACTACGGCATTGAAAGTAAGGAAAAATACGGCTCCAGGTATTGATGACATTTCCTATCCACTATTGGCTCTACTCCCTCCTAACGGAACAAAATTACTATTACTAGCATATAACGACATGTGGACAAAAAGTGAAGATGTGGAAGAACTCAAGAGAATCCTGATTGCACCAATACTGAAACCAGATAAAGAACCTGGAATCGCATCATCCTACAGACCCATATCTCTTATGTCGTGTATTATGAAAACATATGAACGTTTAATTAAAAACCGAATGGAATGGTGGATAGATTCCAATAACATACTACCGGTAGGTCAGTATGGTTTTAGGAAGTCCAAAGGTGCGGTAGATGCTTTAACACAATTAGTATCCGATATTCAAATTACTTTTGCCCTAAACCAATACACCTGCGCAGCGCTGCTGGACCTTGAAAATGCCTACTGTAACGTTAACTTGGATAAGTTGGAAAATAAACTATGCTGTCTAGGGGTTTCCATCCGTGTGGCAAGAAACATTGTTTCCATTTTCCGAGAACGCGCAGTGTACGTCCGTACATTCAATGGTACAGTAATAGGTCCGAGGTTTGTATACAATGGGTTACCGCAAGGGTCAATTTTAAGTCCCATACTTTTTAATATATACTGTATTAGTTTCCATAGAGAATTAAGAGGTAAAATTAGCATATGCCAATATGCCGATGATATATGTATATACAGAAAAGATAATAATTTACCCCAACTCATGGATCAAATGTCACAGGCAATGAGATATACCAAAGAATGGTTATCGGATCACTCATTCAGTCTGTCAACAAATAAATCCGCAGTATTATTCTTCTCAAGACACAGAAATCTTCCTACTAATAGCGTTAACCTAGCAGATGAACGATTTCCAGTTAAAACGCAGGCTAAATACTTGGGATTGATTTTAGACACTAAACTTAATTGGAAAAGCCACATAGAAGCATTAGTGCTCAAATGTGAGAAGAGCCTAAACCTTATAAGGATTTTCTGTGCGAAGCGTTGTGGTGCCGATTATACAGTGATGTTGCAACTGTATAGAAGCCTTATACGACCATTGTTGGATTATGGATCTATTTTATATGGTTCATCGACAAAGTCGGAGTTAAAAAAACTAGATGTGATACAAAATAAGGCTCTAAGGATCAGTATGGGTGTAATGAAAACATCTCCAGTTGAGGCTCTCAGGATACAAGCTCAGGAACCACCATTGTGTCTAAGACGTGAATTTCTGGCAACAAAATACCTCATGAAATGCAAAAACACGCATAACCAAACTATACTGTCAAGAATTGCAACAGTGTCCACTTTAGACCTAATTAGTGACTATTTTAAACATAAAACGTGTCCCATTCTCGCAGACTCATTCAGACTCAGACAAGTTACTAACTTACAACTCCTAAATGTAAATAGGGCCTTCGAAGGTTTAGATTACCAAGATCACCTTATTCCCATTAATGTAAATTTTCCTCCTTATAACGGGGTACTAAAGCACGACGAACAAATACACTTGTCAATAGTATGATCAACAATCGATGGTCCGATTGTGTACACGGATGGATCTAAGAGTATTGAAGGTTGTGGTTGTGCGTACTATAACGATTCCACAAAGAAATATACCTTAATAAAACTATCGGACAAAGCATCTATTTTTACTGCTGAAGCTTTCGCAATCTTAAAGGCCCTGGAAGACGCTCCGCGACATCATAAGGTTCTTTCAATAATGTCGGACTCAAAAGCAGTTTTACAAGCGCTCGGGAATACCAAGTACATTTTAAAGCACGACCCAATAATATTGAAGATTAAAAAGAAGATATCTCTATTAAGACACTTGGACATTCATGTAAATCTATACTGGATAAAAGGGCACAGTAATATTAAACAAAATGACATTGTGGATAATTTGGCCAAAAAATCGATTGCAGACGGAGCTGTAGATATGAATTGTTTGACGGTCGGGGATTTAATAACTGAACACCGGCATAGCATTTATAAAAAATGGCAAACAATGTGGGAAGAGTATATTGGGATGCATAAGACACAGTATGGTTATTATATACATCGAAACGTGAAATTTAAGAGCTGCTATGAAAAGAAAAACACGACAAGGTTCTTCTCTTCAACAATTATCAGACTGAAATTAGAACACGGTTGCTATCCAGCCCATCTGTACCGAATGAAAATTATTGATTCGCCAGCCTGCTCATGTGGTGAAGAATTGGCAGATTTGGACTATATCATTCTAGCTTGCACAACATACGAAAATGAGTGCGTGGCGCTCCTTCAAACATTAAATAAAGAACGTGTGCCGTTACTCACTAACGTTACCAGCTTACTGTGCACCAACAATCTGATCGTTTATGAAGCACTAATAGAATTTATAAGGATGTCCAAAATACGACTGTAATATTTCACCAAAAAGATAACTGTTATTAGTGTTGTAGGCCCAATTATTCTCTCAGCGTTCGGTGTTGTCTTAATGTGCTTCCTTAATTGTTTCACCCTATATATAATCCTCTATTACACAAGGTCGTACTCCGTATCGTCATATAAAATGCCATGGTAGACCTCTTGGCGAGAAGCGTGTGTCCCTGTTTAATCCTTGTTTATATGTCATGATGCCTTTTCGTATATAGAAGTTTAAAGTAATGTGGCTAAATGGGCTGTGATCCCAATAAAAGCCTACAAAAAAAAAAAGCTCAATATTAAATTCAACTTTCGCGGCTGATGATGCTAAGAGACTGAACCTGTCAATTTTGAATGTTAAATCTAATTCTCTAAAATGATATTTTCAATTGAGAAAGAAGGTATAGTTAAAGTCAAATATGATTAAATAGAATGATGTATTTTTGTAACGAAGAGAGTTGAATTTAATCACAGAAATCGAGTATATCCCTTATAATGGGACGTGTAGAGCTTTGTCAAAGTGTCTACTTAACGTCACATTTTGAAACGTTTTATAAGAAATCTAAAAGTAGCGGCGTTAGCAAACATTTTTAGCGTAATATTCAGAGCTGTGATATTTTGTTTCGTTACAGTACATTTTTATTTGACACTTACTACTTCGAGAAACGGACGGTATTGTAATTCCATTGTTTGGTTTGCCTTCAAAATTTGTCAATTTATAAAACTCTTACAGACACTACTTATCTAAGAAAGAAAGTTGTTGATTTATTGCTTCTTATGTACATTTTTCCTTCTCCGCGCACACTTTATAATATTTTTCATTTTCTACGTCAAGCTTACAATTGGGTAAGATATCAGGAGAGTAATAAATCAATCCTCAAAGTCGAATCTCACAGCGACCATCGCCTGCTTTCGCTACATTGAAGGGAAATACTTTTGACGAATATTTACCGAAACTTATGCAGAATTCCAATGAAAATTACTACTAGCGCGCCAATCTGTCCTAACCGAGATTCATTTAGTTTTCCCCGTTAATTCGAAAAGTTTAGACATGGCTTACGTTATGATTTATGGCGTCCTCATAAATGAGTACTTCTGAACAAATATACGTGCGGGTGGAGTACAATGCAAACTTCGGAGATGATTAGTTCCTAAGAATGTTCCATTTTTGCCCCCCTCCCATATTCTACAGAAGTAAATGATACAAGACACAATATCTTAGAAAAAGGCAAAAGCAAAACAGATGGATTGTAGATTTCTTTATAAGAGATTGTGTTATATTTGAACGTCTCTCCAATTTTTAGGATCGAGAAGACTTAGCCGGTGTACTAATTAAGTTTCGCTCCCGTACAGATAAGACGTGACGAGTAATGTAAATTTAAAAAAATCATAATATACTACCACTTCTCTTCTGGCCTGTTAAAGAAGTCAATAATCTTTATTAAAATATGAAACAGCTATTTTTAGCGCATTTCCACAAAAAAAAAGCGCTATTGTGGCCACTTTGTCCGTCCGTCCGTCCGTCCGTCCGCTCGTTTTGCGACGCTACTATAGTTCTTTATCTTAAGAGCTATTGTTCTACTTTTTTCGCTATTTGGTTCGTTATGGTGTCGAGTCTTGTACCTAGGAAGGAATTTTTTCTGTACCGCTTATAATAGTATATTGAAATACAAGTGTTACAATGCGACCTATTGTAATACGACTATCTTGTGGCACGAGTGGTGACGCGAAGCGTAGCCACGAGTGTCCGCAAGATAGGAGTATTACAATAAAGCATTGTAACACGCGTTTTTCATACTATTTTTTCTATTTCGGTGCTTTAATTTAATTAAAAAATCATTATCAGAAACTATAGGGAACATTAGAACTAACATGTTTTATGTTGGGAACACTTTTTATGCCGTTAAGTTTTAGGTTGCAGCGTAGTAAGACTGACATTTTGAAGTTCAAACATGGAAGTACCCAACGAAGTACCTACTTGTACTAACTAGTAACTGCCAACTTAAGAGATGAGTTACCAAAAAAAACGACTATAATCACTGTCTTTGTACAACTGTTTTCAGCCGAAAACAGTTGTACAAAATCATCATTGTGACACCGAAATAGAAAAAAAAAGTTATTGTAAAAAAAACAAAAAACCGTTTTTTACATGTTTCATAATTTTACACTTTTGCCGTTTATTAACGATCCTAGAGATCGTTTATAAATTTGCATTGCTGTCTGTCGTCTGCCTGTTGGTCTGTCCGTCTGTTCCTTTGTCTGTCTGTCCATCTATCTGTCCGTGTGAACGATAACTTTGTTTAGAAATGTTCGATCGCTTTTTCATCTCCGTTAGTTATGAACTGAATTGCATGAAATTCAATATGGGCATAGCTTTAGCCATATAATACGCAATGCCAAAAGTTGAATCGAATCGACTCAAAATTCACAGTGCCCTTTTCGCATCTCGACCATTTATAAACCGAATTGCAAACTTTTTTACTTATAAAAGTATTTGAATGAAATTTGATACATTGGCACTTGGAATGAAGGAAAATCAAACGCCAATTTCAAAATTTGGTTTTGCGCATGCGCAGTGCCAACTTTTTTATTTATGGAAGAATTTAAACGAAATTTGATACATAAGCACTTCGAATAAAGGAAAATCAAACGCCAATTTCAAAATTTGGTTTTGCGCATGCGCAGTGCCAACTTTTTTATTTATGGAAGAATTTAAACGAAATTTGATACATAGGCACTTGGGATAAAGGAAAATCAAACGCCAATTTCAAAATTTGGTTTTGCGCATGCGCAGTGCCAACTTTTTTATTTATGGAAGAATTTAAACGAAATTTGATACATAGGCACTTCGAATAAAGGAAAATCAAACGCCAATTTCAAAATTTGGTTTTGCGCATGCGCAGTGCCAACTTTTTTATTTATGGAAGAATTTAAACGAAATTTGATACATAGGCACTTGGGATAAAGGAAAATCAAACGCCAATTTCAAAATTTGGTTTTGCGCATGCGCAGTGCCAACTTTTTTATTTATGGAAGGATTTAAACGAAATTTGATACATAGGCACTTGGGATAAAGGAAAATCATACGCCAAAATTTGGCTTTGCGCATGCGCAGTGCCAACTTTTTTATTTATGGAAGAATTTAAATGAAATGTGATACATAGGCACTTGGAATAAAGAAAAATCTAGCGCCAGTTTCAAAATTTTATTTTGCGCATGCGCAGTGCCAACTTTTTTATCTATGGAACTATTTAAGTGAAATTTGATACTTAGGCGCTTGGAACAAAGGGAAATCTAACATTAGTTTCAAAATTTAGGTTTGCGCATGCGCAGTTCCAACTTTCTTATTTAGAAAAGCATTGAAATGAAATTCTTCTCATAAACTGAAATTGAAGTAGCACGTCAAAAATGGATTGCCCATGTGCAACGCTATCTTTCATATTTGTGGCCGGATTTTTACGATTTTAACAGAAGTTGCATCTTACAAATGGGAAATGAATGCAAGTGGAAATGCGCTTTATGTAAATCGTTTACGATTACTTTTTAACTTGTTTTCTTTAAGGTTACTTTGGCTATAGTAGAATACAAATTAGTAAGTACACGTTTCGAATTATTTGCTGTGAAAATTGTGTATTAACGGTTTGCGGTACAATCTAATTACAAGTGTACACTGCCTTAAATGAATTAATTCGAAATTTGTAGTTATTAATTAAAACTACTTTAGTGGTTACCAATTAGTGAGACAAAAATACTACATTCCTCGTTGTCATTTATTTCCAGTGTAAATGTATTTTACTCATTTGTAGGGATTCCAGCTGAATTTTTGAGCGAGCACCCTCAAATTTCATCAAAAAAATTATGCCAAATATGCGGGGCAATAAATTGAGCACTTTATTATGAGCGCATTTAACAAAATTCGATGCTAAGGCAAGGGACATCTGAGACCATGACCAAAGATGTTGAAATTTGGAAGAGCCCATTCAGAGAGTCAAAGACTTTGTGTTAAAATTAAGTTGAGTGTAATCGAATTTTAAAAAGGTCAGTAATTAAATGATCAAAATGGGAAAAAGAAGGTAGTTTTACATTATTACTCAACTAATACGAATTGGTAGAAACGTGTGAGTGAAACGGTAATTGGGAAGGTAAATAATTGGAATGCGCCTTTTTTGTGCATTACAATTATTACATAAAATATAGCTGTCGACGAGTTCTCAATGCTGAGATCTCGGATCATCAGACAAAAGAACGAAATACGAGCGGGTAATAATCTGAGTATGATTACAACTCACAACATCGTGGTATAGGTAAGTGGTCAATAATAAATGTACACACAGAATTGATGTCTTTATGAATGTAAAGTAGCGCGATCCCTAGTTAGAAAGCATGCGAGTAAAGTGTACGCATCCAAACAAAAAGCATGTGGAAGTTCCTTGTTAGCTTAAAATTCTAACGATAAAATTTCCGGTAGGTAGTTGAGAATTTTAGATCAAAGCAAACATCGGCAAAATCTTTGACATAAACAATTCAATCAAATTTGAAGGGTTGCGTGAATTTATCAGAATGGGTTTTTAATAGAAATTTTCTGGCATGGATTCAATCCATTTCAGGCTTGATTACATCGTAAGGTTTTTACAATTATTCATTCTTTTGATACAAATGGCAGAACTTATTGATTCATTTTGTGTAATAGAGTTATAAATGTAAACGCATAAGTACTTATTTACCCCTTTTTTTTACTTATTTATTTAGGCTATTCGGGATCAAAGCCCATAAGCCACGTGGGATGCTATAGGTACACTCAACTTATTCTAAAGCCAACATTGAGCAAATTGCTTTATGCAACGTTCTTCAGCATCTTAAGTATTGTTTTATTTTTCCCTTGGCCGTAGAAGGTGGAGGATATAATAAACTCCAGTATTTATCAGGCCAGTTCTAAATATCATTAAATAAATTAAAAGCCTTCTCAACCAGAGAAGTAAGGAAAGAAATCAAATTGCTATACATGCGTAAACCCTCATGATATGACCTATTCACTGGAGAAGTACTAAAACGCCTGCATAAGAAAGCCATTGACCTCCTAACAACCATCTTCGGCTAGCATATTTCCCTACAATCTGGAAATACGCGCAAATAATCATGATCTATTAACCAAGAAAGTCGCCACAAAAACCGTCGTCTCATAGGCCCATGGGTCTGCCACCCATCACAAGCAAGGTTTTTGACACTCTTTATAAACACCCTATAGGCATACATATATCATAATTTCTCAGCACTACTCCCCAACCACCAATTCGAGTTTCGAGAACAAGTTCACAGAATCGTCAACAGAATTTCCAGTAGTCTTGCAGTGCGGTTTCCTTGACACTTCTCAAGCTTTTGATAAGATTTGTCGCAGAGGCCTACTATTTAAACTAAAAAAACACTATCCCACAACTACATCCTACTCCTAAAATCATATCTATCTTACAGATACTTCTCTGGTTAATCTGGGGTCCCCCAGGGTAATGTGTAATTTAAATGAGCTTCTAGTATCTATAGTTGCATTTCGATCAATGTAGTATAAATTAACGATTAATTTTCATGGAAATAGCAAAGTAATCGATGAAAATTAATCGTTAATTTACAATGCGTTGATCGAAAGGTAACTGGATGCCAATTTAAATTTATTCCGTGGTGATAGACAATTAATTTCTCTACAAAATGGTATGGCATGTATATGGTGTTTCCTTAATGAGTTCAGTTAAAGTGGAACTATCAGTGTTAGAAGAATTGTGTTCTGAATTTTCAATCATTTTTAATAAATTAACAATATTAGCGGTAATTTTAATCAGCAGAATTTCTACTTTCTTACTTATTTTTTTATCGACAGAAATTTAATTTGAAGGTTTCTAAGGGGAAGCGGGCTAAATTGACTGGGCTATGCGTAGTTTTTTGCTTCATGTTCAATTGTAAATTAATCGGGTCGTTAAGCAACGTTGAGTAGGTCACGAAAAGGAGAATATTTATGAATCGTGTGTGCCAAATGAATCACAAACGGTTCTGGAATTCTCTATGCAAAAAACTACAAATCGAGATAATGAATTTGTCTACGGTGGCTATTAGGTATTCATTTTTCTTGATGGTAAAGACATCTACGTTTTACAATTTAAACTATTGAAAACCATTACATTTCTTGCCATATGACCCACACTTCTGATAGTTATAAATTCAATGGTGAGACTAATCGAAAACGTAGCTGCTGCATGTTTTCTTTTTTGCTATAAGCGCTCCAGTTCATATCGCTACTATTTTGAAAATGGGTTGCATCATACACCGCTATATTTTATACTTGGAACGGAAAATAAACGAATTATTAATTTTCCACCGTCTGCAGCAGACCTTTAAATAGAATTTATACACAATTCTCGAAATTACTTACCACGTGTAATAATGTGTGTTTCTGTTTTAGCTTAAAACAATTTTAAACACGCTTTGATAACGGAAGCATTACTGTCTGTGATTTTATGACCTCTGTTTGTACTTACATAGTTTGGTATTGTTTTCCTCATTGCTCGGCTCTATTATAAACACTAAACTTTGTAGCTGCCCAACCTACGCAAACAAAGTAAAAATTTGCATATCTACAATGTAACAACAACGTTCAACTTCTTGGCAAAGGTACAAGGTTATATATGACAAATTTCCGGAACAATAAACAACCGCTCTGGAATGAAAATGCGTTTCCTAATGATAAATTTCCCACTGATTGATAACCAGAACCTTCCTTGCGTCAGCCGAATAACATTTTCATACTTTTATAGAGCCTGACATGTTTTACCATCATAATGGAATGTTTTAATTTTAATTGTTAACAACTAATACATATTAGAAGGTATACTTAAAGATCTCGCTTGCTCTTATGGTATAGTTATGGTGATTAGATTATATCCAACCAAACTAATCCCACAATAAAATAGATTCATTTACATCTGCTTCCCTATTAGCAAGTGCTTTATCGCAGAAAAAATTGCGTCTAATTAGTCACTAACGAGTAAATGGGTCCTGGCCAATGCTTTTAAAACATTGTTAAATATTTACGTTTCGCCAAAATAGTATAGTAGCATTGAATTTATAACTAATGAAAAATGAACATTCCTGAGAGATTATAGCCTGGGGTCTGGCAGAACTGAGAACAATTAAGCTACTTTGATTATATTAAGAGGTACAGTAGTAACGAGAGCCGTTTAATGGGGTTGGATTTTTGGAATTTCGTTAGGGTTGCGCAATTTTTTGGACCAAGCCCTTTCAAATGAGGCCTATATCGCCCAAATCGGTTCAGTGGTGTAGGAGGAGTACGTGTGACGGACGGACGGAAGGACGACAAAGTGCAGCCAATAGCGATTTTTCACTTTGAGGAAAATACGCTAAAAAGTAATCGCAAACGATTAACAAAAAGCGCATTTCCACTTGCATTCATTTCCCATTTGTAAGGTGCACCCTTCTATTAAAATTTCGTAAAAATTCCAACCACGCAAATAAGAAAGATAGCGTTACATATATGCAATCCATTTTTGACCTGCTACTTCAATTTCAGTTTATAAGAAGAATCCTACCCCAAAATTGTAGAAGAATTGGTTCACAAATAACGACCTTTATTCTAGTGCCTCCCTACAAAATTTCATGTCGCAAATAAAGGAAAACGGATGCCGCATGAACATGATCAAATTCATTAAAATGAGATAAAAAACTAGGACATTCATTAGTTTTACTTTGGTACCAAAGTTAAAATTGTATTTGTGGATGTACAAAGATTTTAGAATAGTCTACGAGGACGTTAACAGTGAACATCTTGTTATCGATTGCTCTTGCTGTAATGATATCGTCCACAACGCATGGTAAAGCTATAGAACAACTATATCCAGTCCTAATGCCCGACTGCATAAAAATGTCGGTTTCATTAAAAAATTTCCCGATTTGCATGTCCATTGCTCTTTCTATCAATTTGAATAACACGGGCAGAATGCTCATAGGTATTATTGACTAGCAAAATATTCAAACATTTATTAAAGTGAGGGTAACGGCACTGAAAAGCTCGAAAAAGTTTCATTTGACGAATGTTACCCCGGGGGTGGCGTAGCGCACTTGGAAGAGAAAGTGCATAGGTGGACAGTTGTAAAACACCTACCCTTAATTTTATATATAGAAAGCTATCATCATTAGATGCTACATATACCCTTACTTACTTGTACATTTCAGTATAATACTGTACATATACGTTACATAAGGACGTTATTACAGCATTCATCCGCGCTACAAATTTTCATCACACATTCAAGGGAAGCAAAACAGATCTGTAACAAAACTCACACCAATTTCGAGTTCCTCAACTGTAACAATTGTGTAAATTCATCGTCCCAACTCCCACGTGCTAGTTTTAAAAAGAGGCTGGCATGTTTACACATTCATTATTTCCTAAATAAATAATGGAAAAATATACGAAATATATGTGAATACAAAAACTTCGTCAATTACTTACAGAAATTGATATTTTTTGGGAGACATCTCGTTAGATCGGATTGTTTCTCTGTTTACATAATCCAAAAATCGCTGTATAAATAGACTCGCCTTTCGAAACATCTCGCATAAATTAACATGAGAAATACACACAAAGTTAAAATAAAACAAAGGCCGTTTGCTGAGTACGCTCAAACCACATTTAATTATTTTACATTTACGTAATTTCAGAGACTTTAAAATACGATGACGGGTTAAAAACGAAAGTTTGTACAAATAATAAATTTGTTCGACCTCGAACACGGATCCTGCTTTTAATTATGAGTACTATCAACTTTTAATTGCACGTATGGTCAAATATTAAACGTAGTGGTATAATATAATAGAGGATAATTCCTCAAATTTTCAAGTTAGTTATACGGTGACAAATTTTTTATATTTTGAATGGTGAGTGGATAAAACACACATCGTAAAGGGGTTTGAAGTTCTGTTTTAAATAATTAAACACCAACAATAAATGAGCTCTCTGACAACGTATACCATTAAACTTTTAACAAACCCCCTCTATGTATACCCACTGTTGTATGAATAATTAATTTTGACCGCTGAACGATGCTGTTTTGAAGTGAAGAGCGTGAATGGCATACCAAATAATTGATTAATAAGTAAGAGACGTATCTGAAAAAAATGTTACTAAACCGAAACCAAATTAAACTCAATTAAACACATCAGATTTCTCTCAAAGAGTTCCGTTCGAATTACAACGAAATTTATTAGAAAACGTATACAACTTGAAGCCCCTCTCAAAATAGTTCACCCACCAAAAATGATCGATCTGAGTGACACATGAAAACAAAACTGAGCTATTTTGGAATAGTTAAAAATGATTTTCGAAAACGCTTGTGCACGTCAGTTTTAGGTCCGAAGGGAATAAGTCACTTAAATCTTGATCTCGTAGTTATAGTACGGCTGGAAGTTTCGATATGGTTTTAAAAGATGTTTTGGTACAATTGATACACTTACTCAACTCCTGTCCCTATTTCCTTATTCTAAGATTAACAAACTTACTGTTTTGGGCTTATGCTCTAGGTTTTAGTAAAACAGTTTCACCACTCTTAGAATCATACTCGATTATTCGATTTTTTAACACAGAATATTGATATACAATATACCGGGTGAATATTCCAAAACCGAACATAGGGAATTAACATGGGAAAAAGGATTGTTGCTCTCCATGTTTACTTACAGGGTTTATAATGACACCAATGGAAAGAAGATTTTTTTCTCATCTAATGATATACGAATTAGTTTATTTGCAGATGTATTTCTCATTATTTTATCAAAAATTCGGCAATAAATCCAATTAGCAAAATCATGTTAAGCCATGGAAATTTTCTAAAGAATTATAATAGCTTTTGACACAGACGGAATGGGAGGCTCAATAAAATGCAGGTAAAAATAAATATCGCGTACTAGAGTAACTATTTCCGCTGTAAATGTTATGTTATAAATACTCTTTCCTCAGTGAAACACATATTACAAAAAATTAATGCCAATTGTCATAAACTGATATTGATTTTGACTTGAATAATAACATTTGCATCTGCTTTTTGTCTTACTACCCGAATTTTTGATAAAATAAAGAGAAATACACATGAAAATGACCTAATTCGTATGTCATTAGATGAGAAAAAACCTTCTTTCGATTGGTATCATTATAAACCCTCTAAGTTAGCATGGGGAGCAACGATCTGCAAAAAACCGTTTTCCCATGTTAATTCCCTATGTTCGGTTTTGGAATATTCATCCGGTATAATGAGGTCGCTTAGTGAAAAGATATTTACCAGCCGGATACAAGCACAAAATTTTTCACGAAGCTTCCCGAGACCCTAAAAAACAATTTCCGAAGGGTTACCATTTCGAGGGGAATCCTTTTTATAAGGGTTCGCACTCCTGAAAATTGACTTTTTGCTATTTTTCTCAGACATTTTCTACTCAATACAATTTTGTAGACCGTGAAAAAACCTTTAAAATGGTATTATAAGTGTATACGTTCCATTGCTGATGTAAACCCCAAGTTGTGCAGGCGCAAACATGACATGTAGGTACCGTTTTAACGCGGATTTACTGAATATTAACTGTGATTCCGTGCTTCCGCTATTCTTAAAGCTGGTATGTTTAAATGTATTCTGATTGGAAGGTGAAACCCTATCATTTCCGAAATCGCTGTCTAAATTTTTAATGAAATATTATTGGATTAAAAGACATGGTGGAATTGATTTCAATGAACATATTTTGAAAATAAAATTAGTAAATCGGACATGATATGTGTGACAAAGTCCAATATTTTAAAAACACAATGGACGTTAACTTGGAATTACATTGGAAAATTGACTATAGCACAAAATCCACACAGTTTTTCATTTAACCGTCAAGAGACATTTCCGCCTTGGCGTAATACAAACAACTTTGTTTCTTGTAGATATGAGGTCATAATAGCCAGATTAAAGTTTGATCACGGAAGATTTCCCGTGTACCTACACAAGATCCATCTTTATTAACTTGCCCCTGAACACTAAGCGACAAATTATTTGAAGGTTTGTAGAACACGGGAATGGTATTTCCAATTATATAACGGCAGTTTCTTTATGTTGAACTAAACGTTTTCTTCTTCATTAGTGAACTATTTCCATAAAATTAAACTATAGTAATATAATAGCAACCAATAGATTAAAATCTTGGCGACAAACGGTCTAATCACCATTTACTTCCAGGTTTTTACCTTGGCTAAATGGACAATGATCCCGAAAAAAAAACAAAAACTGTTGAAATTCCATACTAAACTATTTAAAGATAGTCGAAAGTTAACTTTATATTTCCTACAACAACATCCACATAAAACATTTATTTCTATAGTCTACAATCTACCCCATTACGCATCAACATCTCGGTCATACTAGAATACTGGTAACATTTTTAATTTCGTTACTTAAAAATGTTCTGCTTTTCTTTAATTTTTAGCACAATTCGCGATAATGGTTGCTTTTTTCACCCGTCGTCTGTCCGTCCATCCAGCTATTAATAAGTTACAGTCATAAAACGATTATCACTGTGCTGTAGGCGTTCATTTCGCTCCTATCTCATGCATACATTTTTAAATGTGATTACTGCTTGGAAAAGACAGTGCTATTCTTGCTTGAACCAAAAATACTCGAAATTCTGACCGGTGAGCTCAAAACTTCTGAAAAAGGGGGACAAAACTGAAAACAGGGAGCGGAATAGAAATCTGAATGTCGGTAAAGTCAATGGACAAAATTGTAAACCTCCAGAAACGTACCCGCCGATGGAGCTTAGGTAGGTAATACATAATCGCGCATTTCATACGTATTTATCATTTACATTGAAGACCGGAGATTGTAATATTACCATTTAATAAACAAAATTATCTAAATGGCATTGCGGTCTGGTCAGATAATTAGATTTTGAAATGCAAACGAAATCTGTACTTTACAGGTGCGTATTCATTTGCAACAAAATGCACCGAACGAACCAAACGCACCGCAAAATCTGTATTGCAATTTATGCAGAGCGTTCGGGGCATTTTGTTGCAAATGAATACGCACGATTGTTCCAAATGGTCAGAGATTAAAGTTCTGATTTCTAAAAATCAAGTGAAAGAAAGCCATTCGCTAAATTTTACTTTGCAAATAAATGTTCATCAATTGTGAAACACATTTTTTGGCACAGTCCCAAAATTATCGAATGTAACATTTTTAGCTGATTAGCAAAGCAATCGGTACTCGCAGTCTAAAATTTGAGCGCAACGACTAGGATTACTAAACGGCCGTTCAAAATGCTACTGACACATTACATAAATACATCTTGGTGTTTTCTGGACATTGCCCATGGCTTTATAGGAAAATGACGGTTTATTTGTAAAATTACAATCACAAATACCTAGTCCGAATAAACCATCAAATATTATAGGAACATATCTATGACTCATAATATCGGAAAGTTAGAACTTAGAACACATGGCGCACGGACCGAGTAGTCCAGATGGCAAATTTGGTTCGCAAACGCCTACGTCATCAACACTTACATCGTACATTAAATAAAAGCGCAATTATGAAAATGGCATAAAACATGGGTTGCGGTTGCACCATGGACGTTGGAAACCTATTTACGAAAAATAAATTTGTTTGTGTTAAAACCTACAAAATTGGGCTCGTCAAAATACAATATTTTCCATATCTAACAACCGTAGTAGGTACTTATTTTGCATTCTACCACCAAATTTCGATCACGCATCTAAACATTTTCAACGAAAGGGTAAATACCCCATTGGTGTAGGAATAGAAATACCCATTTGGCTGATTAGCAAAGCAATCGGCAAAAGTTGTAATGCCTATTAATTTAGACCAGAATAATTTCCAAAAACAATTATTTCATACCTTGTTCTGTTGTATATGCCGCCACATTACATCCATGGCACTCACAAAAAAAGAAGTAGATACCGGTACAGTATTTACATACACTTTCAAACGCGAGGTAACTCATACTAACAAATAAGTGCCGTTATCAACTTCAACTTTCTCGTTTTCGTCACATTTGATTGGACGCATACGTCACTGCAATACCTGTTCCCAAATTATCAATTTTTAAACAATGCGCATGCAAAAATAGTATTGGAAGAGCGCCTCGTTTTGCGCATGTTTGGAACTTGTTTCACCAAAATTATATTTTGCTAAAAATTTTGACCAGTACTCCTTACTATATGGTACCCTGAATTCTCATACAAACAATAAAGTTACTTTAGGTTGACACGTTCCAAACAATGCCGGCGATAAACACTTAGCGTAGGTCAATTTTCTTCGTTTCATTGTTTTTCCCCATTACCCATTAGCGCACGTCAGTGCAGCTGAAGTATAATTTTTGAAACGGAAGCGCGTCCATCTTTACCTCCAATTTATTCTAAATAAAATCATTTCAATGGTGGATTTAAGCAGATGGATTCGAAAAAATAGACGAAGAATTACTGTTAGTCGATGCGAGATTCAAAACAATTGCAAGGAATAAATTGCGAGAGCTTTGTCCATCAGTCCATTCCTCGAGTAGCTATTGGATGTTTATTTTAAAGTTGTCCATGTACTTTCTTCGCTATTCTGTTCAGCAGGATATCAAGGTTTGCATCCAGACGCACCGTAGAGTAACTATGCAGAGGGAAATTTTTGCAGGTGTTTGTTACAGTTAATAAAAACGTTCATGCAGCAAATGCTACATTTTTCCAATGTATTTATATCGAGACTGTAGTAAATTGCTTGTTGGTCGGAAAGTACACACACTTGGTGCTCCTTTTGTGCCGAAAACACTTAAAATTGTGACAAATTCTTCATTTCCGATTTGTGTAATAATAATTTTCATGAAACGTTGAGAGATGCCCATGTAATGAAAAGAGACAACGCGCAGGACAAAATTTTAGTGAACGGTGTTGATAGTGGTTAAAACGAGGGTTAAAACTTCTGAGAAAGAGGGACAAAACAGAGGGTGGAATAGAAAACTGAAAGTCGGTAATGTCAATGGACAAAATTGTAAACCTCCAGAAACGTACCTTTCATTGAAGACCGGAGATTGTAATATTACCATTTAATAAACAAAATTACCTAAATGGCATTGTGGTCTGGTCAGATAATTAGGTTTTGAAATGCAAACGAAATCTGTACTTTACAGGTGCGTATTCATTTGCAACAAAATGCACCGAACGAACCAAACGCACCGCAAAATCTGTATTGCAATTTATGCAGAGCGTTCGGGGCATTTTGTTGCAAATGAATACGCACGATTGTTCCAAATGGTCAGAGATTAAAGTTCTGATTTCTAAAAATCAAGTGAAAGAAAGCCATTCGCTAAATTTTATTTTGCAAATTTGAGCACAACGACTAGGATTACTAAACGGCCGTTTAAAATGCTACTGACACATTACATAAATACATCTTGGTGTTTTCTGGACATTACCCATGGCTTTATACGAAAGTGACGGTTTATTTGTAAAATTATAATCACAAATAGTCCGAATAAACCATCAAATATTATAGGAACATATCTATGACTCATAATATCGGAAAGTTAGAACTTAGAACACATGGCGCACGAGATAGAAGGTAATCGAAAGACCGAGCAGTCCAGATGGCAAATTTGATTCGCAAACGCCTACGTCATCAACACTTACATCGTACATTAAATAAAAGCGCAATTATGAAAATGGCATAAAACATGGGTTGCGGTTGCACCATGGACGTTGGAAACCTATTTACGAAAAATAAATTTGTTTGTGTTAAAACCTACAAAATTGGGCTCGTCAAAATACAATATTTTCCATATCTAACAACCGTAGTAGGTACTTATTTTGCATTCTACCACCAAATTTTGATCACGCATCTAAAAATTTTCAACGAAAGGGTAAATACCCCCATAGTGTAAGAATAGAAATACCCCCTTTGTTTGATTAGCAAAGCAATCGGTGAAAGTTGCAATGCCTATATTAATTGAGACCAGAATAATTTCCAAAAACAATGATCTCATACCTTGTTCTGCTGTATATGCCGCCACATTACATCCATGGCACTCACAAAAAAAAAGAATTAGATACCGGTACAATATTTACATACACTTTCAAACGCGAGGTAACTCACTAACAAATAAGTGTCGTTATCAACTTCAACTTTCTCGTTTTCGCCACATTTGATTGGACGCATACGTCACTGCAATGCCTGTTCCCAAATTATCAATTTTTAAACAATGCGCATGCAAAAATAGTACTGGAAGAGCGCCTCGTTTTGCGCATGTTTGGAACTTGTTACACCAAAATTAGATTTTGCTAAAAATTTTGACCAGTACTCCTTACTATATGGTACCTTGAATTCTCCCACAAACAATAAAGTTACTTTAGGTTGACACGTTCCAAACAATGCCAGCGATCAAAACTTGGCGAAGGTCAATTTTCTTCGTTTAATTGTTTTTCCCCATTACCCATTAGCGCACGTCAGTGCAGCTGAAGTATAATTTTTGAAACGGAAGCGCGTCCATCTTTACCTCTAATTTATTCTAAATAAAATCATTTCAATGGTGGATTTAAACAGATGGATTCGAAAAAATAGACGAAGAATTACTGTTAGTCGATGCGAGATTCAAAACAATTGCAAGGAATAAATTGCGAGAGCTTTGTCCGTCAGTCCATTCCTCGAGTGGCTATTGGATGTTTATTTTAAAGTTGTCCATGTACTTTCTTCGCTATTCTGTTCAGCAGGATATCGAAGGTTTGCATCCAGACGCACCGTAGAGTAACTATGCAGAGGGAAATTTTTGCAGGTGTTTGTTACAGTTCATAAAAACGTTCATGCAGCAAATGCTACATTTTTCCAATGTATTTATATCGAGACTGTAGTAAATTGCTTGTTGGTCGGAAAGTACACACACTTGGTGCTCCTTTTGTGCCGAAAACACTTAAAATTGTGACAAATTCTTCATTTCCGATTTGTGTAATAATAATTTTCATGAAACGTTGAGAGATGCCCATGTAATGAAAAGAGACAACGCGCAGGACAAAATTTTAGTGAACGGTGTTGATAGTGGTTAAAACGAGGGTTAAAACTTCTGAGAAAGAGGGACAAAACAGAGGGTGGAATAGAAAACTGAAAGTCGGTAATGTCAATGGACAAAATTGTAAACCTCCAGAAACGTACCTTTCATTGAAGACCGGAGATTGTAATATTACCATTTAATAAACAAAATTATCTAAATGGCATTGCGGTCTGGTCAGATAATTAGGTTTTGAAATGCAAACGAAATCTGTACTGTACAGGTGCGTATTCATTTGCAACAAAATGCACCGAACGAACCAAACGCACCGCAAAATCTGTATTGCAATTTATGCAGAGCGTTCGGGGCATTTTGTTGCAAATGAATACGCACGATTGTTCCAAATGGTCAGAGATTAAAGTTCTGATTTCTAAAAATCAAGTGAAAGAAAGCCATTCGCTAAATTTTACTTTGCAAACAAATCTTCATCAATTGTGAAACACATTTTTTGGCACAGTCCCAAAATTATCGAATGTAACATTTTTAACTGATTAGCAAAGCAATCGCGGTACTCGCAGTTTAAAATTTGAGCACAACGACTAGGATTACTAAACGGCCGTTCAAAATGCTACTGACACATTACATGAATACATCTTGGTGTTTTCTGGACATTACCCATGGCTTTATACGAAAGTGACGGTTTATTTGTAAAATTACAATCACAAATAGTCCGAATAAACCATCAAATATTATAGGAACATATCTATGACTCATAATATCGGAAGGTTAGAACTTAGAACACATGGCGCACGAGATAGAAGGTAATCGCAAGACCGAGCAGTCCAGATGGCAAATTCGGTTCGCAAACGCCTACGTCATCAACACTTACATCGTACATTAAATAAAAGCGCAATTATGAAAATGGCATAAAACATGGGTTGCGGTCGCACCATGGACGTTGGAAACCTATTTACGAAAAATAAATTTGTTTGTGTTAAAACCTACAAAATTGGGCTCGTCAAAATACAATATTTTCCATATCTAACAACCGTAGTAGGTACTTATTTTGCATTCTACCACCAAATTTCGATCACGCATCTAAACATTTTCAACGAAAGGGTAAATACCCCATTGGTGTAGGAATAGAAATACCCATTTGGCTGATTAGCAAAGCAATCGGCAAAAGTTGTAATGCCTATTAATTTAGACCAGAATAATTTTCAAAAACAATTATTTCATACCTTGTTCTGTTGTATATGCCGCCACATTACATCCATGGCACTCACAAAAAAAGAAGTAGATACCGGTACAGTATTTACATACAGTTTCAAACGCGAGGTAACTCATACTAACAAATAAGTGCCGTTATCAACTTCAACTTTCTCGTTTTCGTCACATTTGATTGGACGCATACGTCACTGCAATGCCTGTTCCCAAATTATCAATTTTTAAACAATGCGCATGCAAAAATAGTACTGGAAGAGCGCCTCGTTTTGCGCATGTTTGGAACTTGTTACACCAAAATTAGATTTTGCTAAAAATTTTGACCAGTACTCCTTACTATATGGTACCTTGAATTCTCCCACAAACAATAAAGTTACTTTAGGTTGACACGTTCCAAACAATGCCGGCGATCAAAACTTGGCGAAGGTCAATTTTCTTCGTTTCATTACCCCATTACCCATTAGCGCACGTCAGTGCAGCTGAAGTATAATTTTTGAAACGGAAGCGCGTCCATCTTTACCTCTAATTTATTCTAAATAAAATCATTTCAATGGTAGATTTAAACAGATGGATTCGAAAAAATAGACGAAGAATTACTGTTAGTCGATGCGGAATTCAAAACAATTGCAAGGAATAAATTGCGAGAACTTTGTCCGTCAGTCCATTTCTCGAGTGGCTATTGGATGTTTATTTTAAAGTTGTCCATGTTCTTTCTTCGCTATTCTGTTCAGCAGGATATCAAGGTTTGCATCCAGACGCACCGTATAGTAACTATGCAGAGGGAAATTTTTGCAGGTGTTTGTTACAGTAAATAAAAACGTTCATGCAGCAAATGCTACATTTTTCCAATGTATTTATATCGAGACTGTAGCAAATTGCTTGTTCGTCCGAAAGTACACACTTGGTGCTCCTTTTGTGCCGAAAACACTTAAACTTGTGACAAATTCTTCATTTCTGATTTGTGTAATAATAATTTCCATGAAACGTTGAGAGATGCCCATGTAATAAAAAGAGACAGAGCGCGGATGACAAAATTTTAGTGAACGGTGATAATAATGGTTAAAACTTCATGAGGAGGGTACTCGCAAAGACGATCTAAAAAAAGCGACAGAGCTACGGGTTCCTTGGATTTGACTGAATAGGTCAACTGCGCAAAGTTTGAACCGAATCGAACCAAGAGTTAGGCAGGTATCATGTTCGCGGACGGGACGGACACCATCGACTTCCCTATAAAACTTCCATTGCTAAACCGCGTGCAAAGCGGATCTAGATTCTAGAAAAACGGCAGAGCAGTGTGACTCTACAGGGTCTGTAGATTTGACCCATTATCAATAGGCTTACCAGTGGCATATAGGTCAAATGTACAAAGTTTTATTGAAATCGGTCCACGCGTTTGCCAGTTATCGTGAGGACAGGCAGAAACCATCGACTCTCCTAAAAAGCTCTCTTGGCCGTTGAACAGTGAAGTTAACTTCTTCAACGAATTTCAAATGCGTACATCTTGAGGGTAAATCATTAGACCCTGGCATGTCAGAATTAATAGTTTGTTAATGATTACTCCTTAAAGTTTCACATAGGGTTGCTCTAATGAACTAACCCTAATGTTGATAAATTACAAGTGGGCCAATGTGCCACGTTCTTCGGCTCGTAATGTATATACTTTCAATTGTGCTAAGGCCAATACAAACTTACTTTGTAAATCACCAATATTTGTTATGGTAAGCAAATTTAACAAAATTGCTAATATGTGTGCCATTAACACTTGCTCAGTATCTGATCTTAAAAGTTTGATGGAATATTTTTAATCTTGTTTAAGTTTTATATCATTTAATTTGGTTTTTATTAGGTTAGCGGTTAAGATATTAGTATATTTAGTTATTGTGCTTTCTTAGATTAGTACTTGTCCTATAATTGGAATTTTATTCTGTTGGGCAATAAATCATATTATTATTATTATTAATATTTATAAAATTAAAGAGAGTACAAATGCTTTTAATCACAAAAGAGTAATAAATTACGAACACCAAGTGCATGGAAAACAATAAACAAACGTAAAGCTATTCGGCGACTTCAGTCTTGCACAGGAGCGACAGACACTGCACGAGTAGTGAAATACACGGCACTCCCTATAATGTAGGCGGTACGGCTATGTCTACCTTTAGTGAAGAAAGCCGAATGCGTCACCAATATTCATGAACCTACAACAAATAAAAGAGTTCAATTGCGAAAAATATTACTTCAGTTTTTTCTTATCAAAACAAGGAACACTGTGACAAAATTGCAAAAATGTATTACTTCGGACGATTTTTTAACTTTCGTTTTCACACCTACTCTTTCCTGAATTTTCCAGAGTTTTCTGAACCATTTTTTAATTTTTTTAATTGAACAATAATTGAGGTAGGTGTAAAAAATTAATAATTTAATTATATACCTATAATTATATAATTAACAATATTTTTTTACATCTACTTCAATTACTCCACAGACGGATATGGAAACCTATACATCAATTTCACAACAATAATTCTAAAGAAGCTTTTGTAATAAACATTTTTCTGCGTCTCCTTTACCCAAGAAAATATGGGGTCAGTCAAAAATGGACATTTTTTTCATTTTCCCCCGTATCTTTTAAGCGAGCGAATATTTTCAAATTTTGATTTTACCATTTGAAGTTCGACCTCAAAAGAAACATGACGCCTGTATTTTGATAGCACCAACAATTACGGAGAAAAGTGTCAAAAATAGAATACCCTAGGTATGAATAAGATTACATATGCATAATTGCATAGGCGCTTCATTTCGTCGACTCAATTTCTCTCTGCACAAGAAGATAAACTGCCCCAAATTGAAATTAATTACTAATTAGCATATACTTAGATTGACAACTCAAGGAAGTCATACTTTTACTCTGCCACAAATAAATAGCAATATTATTTATAATTTACCTGTGTATGCAATATGTAATCGTTACAATAATTGTGACATTAATCACTCAGCTTGGAAAGACATTATTCAAACATCAACTGCGGTTATAATTAAGAATTTACTCTATGCTTTGACCTTAACTTTTTTTCTTTCTTTACTTATCTTCATCTCTAAGCGTAATGTTTTGTATCTAAGTATAACTTTCTCTTGTGATTTGCCCTTTAATTAGTTATTCTGTTGGGCAATAAAGTATTATTATTGAAATTATGTGATAATTCTCATCCGGTTGGAACGTTCCCTGAGGATGACGTAACAGACGTTTGATAGTCTCTGTAAGTTACTATACTGCAGTAAAATCTACACTCAAACAAAACGTTTTCTTTTATTGAACAAAAAACATAGCTTTTGCACTTGACTAGACTATAGACGGACACAAAATGACCTATTTTTTTATAAACGAGGGTTTCTGTTGACGCGAATTTCAATGAAAATTAAAAGTCTTCAAGCCACACGGGTCCATACAATTCGAAAATACCATTGTTTAGGTTGCATTGGCCCGGACCCGGACAATATTTTAACAAAATGTTATTTATGTGCAAAGTCGTGTAGTGATACGTTCCATTCCCTTAATTGGTATTAGTGACTTCCTGTTTCAGTATCAAAAAAGGAAGTCTGAGTTAGAATCAAATTAATGTCGTTTCGGTACTGAATCTTTTGTATGGGAATAATAAATTTGAGGATCTTGCAACTGTAAACCCGTGGTGATTGCAATTTCTCACGTTTACAGCATGATATTTTGACCTTTTTTCCTATTTCCGTTTAAGGACTCGATTATGATAAAACGTTCCAATTTATTTATCAGTTCTGACCGAATGTAACGCTAATTGACCCAAATTAAAAACATACCGTTTAGGTAACTGATGGTATTATTTAATGATATGTAGGTAGGTAATTCAATTTTTGGCTCTCTGATATAGGCGAGGATATAGGAGTATGATCCATGCCGAATTTTTATTTCTCTTACGAAAAAGTCACAGATCTCGCAATTCAATTCATTCAACTATCGTAAAGTAAAACAAACACGCTGTCACAAATATAATGAACACGATTTATTATGGCGTTAAACCAGAAGTAAATCAGCATACCTACATGATTAAGGCGCATCTTTGGTATTCCAGATCAGTATTTTATTAGTTCAATACGACAAATCAAGCCTTTATTAAAAACTTTCTTTATAAAATTTGTCATTTTATCGATCTAACTCAAAATAAACTCAGAAAGCTTTTAGTGAAAATTTGAAGTCTCTAGCTATTGTAATTGCTGAGATCTCAGCCGGGCAGCCAGCCAGTCATAACGAATATAATAGCGTATTTTTTTCCAAAAATGCGCTAAAAATAAGAATGGATAAAGATGTAATACAAATAGCCAACACAAAAAATTTGGGATGAATGTTACTTTTTACGGTACAGGATGTGACTGCAGAAAATTTCAACCGATTATAATAATAATATATATCTAATTAATTCTAAATCCAAAATTGACAGAAAAATGTTCATAGTACGAAAATTTAATGGACAAGCTAATGTCCAAATCCAAATAGATCCTTAGCAGATTCTAATATGTGACTTTTCGGTCGTTGTAAATATCCAGGAAAAAAATGTTCGTTTCATTATACTTACCGAGATTTAATCCGTTTCGTAGAACATTTTACGTATATAAATAATGTTTAAAAAATAGACTGCTAATAAAACACTATGCAGACAAGTCACATCTAAAGATTTGCGCTGCACTGCATGTTTGGAAATCGAATTGAAGCACTTCATTTTAGGGAAAACGCGCAATAGTAGGTCAAGTAGGAAATGGAAAACACAATTGATTATGTTAACTTTGTGTTTCTCAATAATCATAAGGACAAGAAAAGAAAAGAAAACGTATACAGAATTCTGGGTGGGTAGTCGCACCACGCATACTTTGTTCTTTATTATGCTCGTTTCGGATAATTAGCCATCTGACTTTTTTTATGATTATGTTTAAGCACGGATTTAAGTAAGTGTATGCCGAGGCGTGTGCTTATTATTTGCCAAGCATACAAGTTTTATCAGTTTATTTGTTTATACTTGTGTCGGAGTAATGTTATCGCTCTATTATGAATGAAACTCTGACAAAAGATTTTATTTAGGTACAGTCGTGCAGTTTCAAAATTACCCTTTGATAAATTGACTGCTCGATTGGCTGTTACCTCGTATGTTACTTAGGAAAATATATAATATAAATTTAGAGACGTAAAAGGATAACAAGCAGTTGCCAAGGGTCCATGGAAGTGGAAACAATAATATATACTTACAGTAGGTACCTACACTACATTCTCTCTATACGTTCTGCAAAAAATGATAATTCCGAGCATACGACGTGACTAAGCCTTTTGTGCAAGAAGAATCGAATTTGTCACAGAACTTTCATAAGGCACGAGATTCAAAATTAATCTCAGAATTCATGATCATTTTTTTTTATTTTCAACAAATTCGTTACGGTCGAGGCTACGGTATAAGCCCCTATGGCACCAGGATAATTGCGATGCGGCTCAAATTGTAGTGATCTTCGGTAGGTACACAAGAATCTCGAGTTATGTATATGTATTTACCGGTGGCCAAAAATTTGTAGATCTACAAAAGGAATAAATAATAAATTGAAACTTCCACGACCTAAATAAGTCTGAACAAAAGGAAGTCCTAGAAAATAACTTATAGTTGGATTGACATTTGAACTGGCGACTATTGAACCCAGCTCAAACTAATTGAATTCGTTTATCCATTAAGCCGTAAATGAAGACAAAATTCACACGCAATTCATTGTTGGTATACAAACGAGTAAGTATGCACTTCGAAACTGGTTTCTTTCCAATATGCTTTATGGAAAATTTCAGCTTTCTTTTATGTACGTACCTACGTTTTAAACCTTCACCCCCTCGACGCTCTTCCATAGAAGATAGTCACGTTAGGGGATCAAATTGAATAACGAAAATCCATTGTAGACTCCTGCGCTACAACCCTTCTATAAATAGTTGAATTGTATCCAACGCAAATGCAAAACGTTCCTGAATGATTTATTTTACGTCCAGAACGCGTCTAATTTGGAGGTTTCGCTATTTAAATAAACGCAGATAAACCCTCGTCATACAGTAGACATAATCGATTGGAGGCCAATACCCTCTAAATTATTAGACGTTTGCTTTTTCTTACAAAAATATTTGTCTTAATTCCCTCATCTTCAAGGAATGTGTTTTAACACAAAAACAATTAATGATAATTAGTGTTTAAGTGAAATGACAACTGTTTTCTAACTAACAGTTCAATTAAGTCAATTTCTGAAATTCTGCAGAATTAAACAATGTAAATGACATTGAGAAATAGCACATGAAGCAACAATCCAATTAGAATTTTATACCGGGTGCAAGTTTTTACTTAATTTTAAGACGCGTTAAAAGCAACAAATGGGCTGGTTTGCCGCCAAATTACCAGCCGGTTTGTAATGGAGGGAAAAGTCGGCGGGCAATAAAAATTCAAAACCCGTGCGCTTTTTTTTTAAAATAAAACACATACCTGCATTGGCGGTGCCGGTAATTTGGATGGCCTCACGGTACGAAGGTAGCAAATTTTCTGCGTCGACACTACTGCTTAATTCGCCAAGGGGAGTTCCGTAGTTCTTATTTATTAAAATACCGGAATCTTCCGATTTTGTTACTTTAAAACGTTCCGGCATCGCGCACCCACTACCGCACCGCACTTGTAATAAAAATGTAATCTAAATCTAAGGATGCCGCTCACAAATATGCCAAAAATTAAAGTTTTTAACGCAATACAAGTAAAACGATTTGTATATGACCGGTTATATCAGTTACTACTGTCAGCTGTTCGTGTTATACGCCTGAAAATACTACTCATTAACATTTAGTTATCAATGAACTACTTTACTTTTGCCATCTAGCGACTACCAGCTTATGTAGCACCTGAATATTACTCATTTACTACCGGTTCGCGGAACACGTGTTTGAAACACAACTAAACGCTCCAAAATATTTGGACCATTTGTTGCTTTCAGTTTGCAAAAAGTTTAACTTCCCCGTCTCAAACGCAATCTAGAGCGTGATTACAACTATTGATCGTTGCAAAACGAATTAGGAACAATATATATACGCAAATAAAATCGATATATGACACATTTTCAAGGTAAATTTATTCTTGGTGGTTGTAAACAGGTGGAAATCGACCGCTAATTAATGAGGCTAAAATTCTCAATTTTTGGACCTTCGAACTGCAACTGATCTATTTTTAATTTATGTGGTTGATTCGACCAACATGCGAAGCGCATCGCAAACCGAAATTATATTTCCAAACGCACTGCGCAGGGACAGAAAAATTAATATAAAATTCCTGTGCTTTCCAAACTCCAAACTCAAATTTTCTATGGGATCATGTCGCTTCAGATGTTTGGTATGCGTAATTTGTACAGCAAGTACAGCTGGAGGCAGTCCTCCGGTGAGCAGTTCTTCTACAATTCCAAAGAAGTGAATACTTTTCGACTAGACCAGTACTCCCAAGCCGAGACGTTATGGCCTAAGCCCTTTATAAAAATTATAATTGTAATTTTAATAGGATTGAATCTTTTCAAAAGAGTTTAAGAATTAGACAATTTGTCTGCCTGTCTGTCCATGTACACATGTTCCTAACGATAAAAGAAGGGTCGTTTTTTAGCTACGTAGTTGTAAAATTGATGGATGCGTGAAGATCTCAGAGATCGTTCGGTATTCAGTTGTATCGGATTGTTAGTTGATTCATTCCTCCAAGATTTGCATAACGTAGGTACTATGGTGAATTTTGCTCTATGTAAGTGTTGAAAATTTTTTTCTACATGCGTACGTAAGGAACGAAGTTTCAGGTTTTCGCTTCATTTACCATGAGATCCAACAATTAGTATCAGTACATTATCTATTTTTATTCTATTATTTAGTTTCCTGAATAACGAAGAAAGAAAGCTGCTGCCATTTTTATTCATCTATAAACTTATCCAACAGCGGATCTGAGCTGTAGGTAACAACAGCGCTTTATTAGTGAACAAAGACAGAATTTTCGAAAAAAACCTTAGCTGAGAAATCTACTACCTTCGATGGAAAGTTCTAAAATTAGACAGCTTCCATCGAGCACGGGCAAGTTTCTTTTTAAAGTAGTTGCAAAATGTCAAAGGAGCAAATGAAGAAATTTCTGTAGAAAAAAACGCGAATTCTTCAGCTGTATTGTTTTATAATGGTTCTATGTTTTATAGTTGCAAAAAATGCGCGTCGAAATAATATTCAGTAGGTATACTATCCCTACCGCAATACGAAGGGGTAGCATACAAATCATTGGATCCATAGGACTTTGGCAGCTCTCAAGTTATTAAAGAGCTTGAAATTTCAAACTCTACTTCTACTTTTGCCCGAAAAGTCCTTTCACAAGTAGAAACAGTGCTTTGGATTTCACATTTGCATAGGAATTGAATTCGCTTCCCTTTCATATGACTTTAACTGTCTTACTTCTGACAAAAAAGAGTTCGACATTAGTTAAGATCGCTTTGCAGTTTAGGTATTACTCCAGCCAATGTCTCTTAGTTCCTTGCGCTCTAACTATCAAAATGTATATAGCCGCGTTATGCACCGTCCTAAAAATTGGGACCAAATTTCAGAAGAAATACAATCATGATTCTCACTTGCTGTAGTGTACGTACTGCAAGTAACAGGGAACACTTGCAAAGTACGAATATCGGTTTTTCTAGACAGTAGCTTAATCTTTTGAATATGCCGAGCAGCCACGAACACGCATTTCTGGGGGCAGTGAGGGACAACAGTAAGGCAACTTGAATCAACACCCGCCCGCCACCTGATGGAAATGGTTTTGAACTTGAAAGGAATACGAAAAGACGCCCGGTGTAAGAAGACAATGTGGAGTAGGAAAAACGAGGAATAGTCCATAGAAATGCCTTTTGGAGTAAAAGATGAGCGCCAATAACGGAGGATTCCGGATAGAAACTGAAATTCAACATCAAGAGCGGCGTTTACATGACCCAACTTCAACGCTGCAATCTACACGAAAACCCTAGAAAAAAGAACAAATTTTCTTGTACTGCGGCAATCCACGTCCGTATGTTGATCTTTGTGTCCTGAAATCCATCGATAATAAGATATCAAGGGGCTTTTTTCCTCATCCCACAAATACATGTACAAACTACCACGTTAATGGCTCAATAAAAAATTATTGTGGCGATTTGGATAGTTAGGTGTCACTTTGGGAAGCGTAAATATAAAAGAAAAATACATTTCAATTAGTAATTTACTTACCCTAAACATTCATTATACCTAGGGAATGCAATACCGGGATTGCGGAATCCCGAAATACCGGGATCCCGCAGCATTTTTGCGAGATTAATCCCGCACATAAATGGAGCGGGATCCCGCGGGATTTGCGGGACTGAGGAATTTGTCGACCAAGGGGACGACTCTGTTTACTTTGTTAATGAAACTGATAACGGCGAATTATTTTTTAAATAATTGTTAAACTTTTTTCGTTAAAAATGTACTATGATTTTGGAGGCACTTTAGAAGACTTTTTCTGCTTTACGGGTAAGGTTTTTTTGAGTTCTAAGTTAGGCCGAAGATACTTTTTTGTTAAATATTGTGATAATTAGCGATTTATTTTAATGCAGAAGTTAACCGCACAGAATTGCTTATTTGCCAATTTATTTAAAGTTTTGCCAGATCCCGCAAATACCGGGATCCCGCGGGATTAACATCTAACAATCCCGCAAATACCGGTGTTGAGATTTTGCTGCGGGATTGCATTCCCTAGTAGAAACCAATTTCGAAAGAAAATTCAAAGGGCTGTAACTTTTGAACTAGTTGCCCAATCTTGGAACTGTTTGAAATTATGGATTCTACAGGCCACATTCTATAAGAAAATTTTTTTCCGGGTCGATCTGAGACCATTTTTTTTGAGGGCCTCAAAAAAAGGCAGTGTACAACCTTCCTTTTATACCAAAAATCGACTGCACCAAAATTTCTCGGGAAAACACTTTTTCTTATTAATTTTGGTGCGTAGAATCCAAACCAATTCGTACTTTTTCGATCAGACTTCTCAATCAAAAGTTATAGACTAGAAACCAATTTCGAAAAAAAATTCAAAGGGCTGTAACCTTTGAACTAGTAGCCCAATCTTGGAACTGTTTAAAATTATGGATTCTACAGGCCACATTCTATAAGAAAAATTTTTTCCGGGTCGATCTGAGACAATTTTTTTTGAGAGCCTCAAAAAAAGGCAGTGTATAACCTTCTTATTTTACCAAACATCGACTGCACCAAAATTTCTCGGGAAAACACTTTTTCTTATTAATTTTTGTGCGTATAATCCAAAACAATTCGTACTTTTTCGATCAGACTTCTCAATCAAAAGTTATAGACTAGAAAAGAAACCAATTTCGAAAAAAAATTCAAAGGGCTGTAACTTTTGAACTAGTAGCCCAATCTTGGAACTGTTTGGAATTATGGATTCTACAGGCCACATTCTATAAGAAAATTTTTTTTCCGGGTCGATCTGAGACAATTTTTTTTTCGGGGCTCAAAAAAAAGGCAGTGTATAACCTTCCTTTTTTACCAAAAATCGACTACACCAAAATTTCTCGGGAAAACACTTCTTCTTATTAATTTTGGTGCGTAGAATCCAAAACAATTCGTACTTTTTCGATCAGACTTCTCAATCAAAAGTTATAGACTAGAAACCAATTTCGCAAGAAAATTCAAAGGGCTGTAACTTTTGAACTAGTAGCCCAATCTTGGAACTGTTTGAAATTATGGATTCTACAGGCCACATTCTATAAGAAAATTTTTTCCGGGTCGATCTGAGTCAATTTTTTTTTCGGGCTCAAAAAAAGGCAGTGTATAACCTTCCTTTTTTACCAAAAATCGACTGCACCAAAATTTCTCGGGAAAACACTTTTTCTTATTAATTTTGGTGCGTAGAATCCAAAACAATTCGTACTTTTTCGATCAGACTTCTCAATCAAAAGTTATAGACTAGAAACCAATTTCGAAAGAAAATTCAAAGGGCTGTAACTTTTGAACTAGTAGCCCAATCTTGGAACTGTTTGAAATTATGGATTCTACAGGTCACATTCTATAAGAAATTTTTTTTTCCGGGTCGATCTGAGTCAATTTCTTTTGAGAGCCTCAAAAAAAGGCAGTGTACAAACCTTCCTTTTTTACCAAAATTCGACTGCACCAAAATTTCTCGGGAAAACCCTTTTTCTTATTAATTTTGGTACGTAGAATCCAAAACAATTCGTACTTTTTCGATCAGACTTCTCAATAAAAAGTTATAGACTAGAAAAGAAACCAATTTCGAAAGAAAATTCAAAGGGCTGTAACTTTTGAACTAGTAGCCCAATCTTGGAACTGTCGATCTCAGACAATTTTTTTTTAGGGCGCATGCATATCAGATATCACTATTCCATATAGGACTCCTGTCCTCGATCACAGCAATACAAACCGCTATGAACTACCACAAAGTTAATTTAATGCTAGGATAAAGTGTTGAATGATGTTCGTATTAATATATCACCTTTCTCTAACAGAGAGCAAGAAAAAGTTTCATTGCTAAATGTATTGTGAATGATTAAGCTTGTCTTGGAGCTTCACACGTTGCTTTCTCAAATAACAAGAGACTATTGAATTCACACCAGATTAGCGCACGTGTAGACAATATGGAGCAAATACCTACGTACTAATCCATCCATTGGACTTAAATTTAGTTTTGAATTTTAATTTTATTGCTCCAACCGCTAACGATGATCTGGCTAGTGAAGATGCTGAGCGTTTGCAGAAGCCCGCAGCAAATAAATTCTATGATCCTAGGCTTTTATACACTTACTTACACATTAAAGAAACAGAAGACTATCAAACTTTTAAATTCAGTGACCAGATTAAAATGATCATGAATTATAATGATGTTGGGAACATATAAATTCCTAGAAGCCCTTTTGCATAAGCTGTAAATACTACCATTGAATAGTGGTTTTTATTCAATGATACTACTTATACCTAAGTGAAATATGCTTAAGTATATAGGTACTTTGAATAAGTAGGTACTATTCGTTTAATTTAAAAACTATCGGATTTTCGAGAAACGAATTTTAAAATTGCGTGACGTACTGCATCTAATTTCTGAATTTCCGGAGGAAGATTCAAGTGTTTAACATAGAAATGCTAAACAACAATGACCAAATACTGTTAAAATTCCTAATGACATTATAATAACATCTTTCTCGATTCCATACCTTCTACTAATGATAACACATCTCTCATGAATCAATACAGTACCTACTCCACAGTTCCCTAATCTGATTGGTAAATTGCCTTTTATGAGGCCATTAATCACAAAATGATAATGGCTTGCTGCCCAATTATCTATACCATACCTAACACACCTAGTAAATGTGATAATTTTAAATAGCACCTTTCCATTAAGCTTGAAGACCACCATTGTCAGTCCTATTCCGAAAAAAAATAATCCAACCACCTTTAGTGATCTACCACCAATAAGCCTTTTGTCTATACGTTCTCAAAGATTGTAGAGAAGGTACACCATGGACAACTTAAAGAGTATCTTATGATAATCAATATTGCTCCCTAGTCAGTCTGGATTTAGAGATGGTCATAGCTGCGCAACTGCATTGTTAAATGCAACTGGCGCTAATGATGTTGGGAAACTTAGCGTGCTTTTACTTACAACTTAGGTTCCAAAAAAACCTGAATCTGAATATACAGAGCGTATATGGGGTTACAAGTGCTTTATTCACATAGGCATTATCTGTCTATCAAAACGATGGCTGTGGTATGTAACTTATTGATACTATCAAGTTTTTCTTACAGCGCTTCCGTTTACGGTCCTTGTATAGATGGTGATTCTCTAAAGTGGTTACAAGTGGTTCAAAACTCGTGCTTACAATTTATTTTCGGGATTCCTGGTAGTAGTAGTCTACCATACAGATTACAGAATAAGAAAATTCCAATTACATGGCACTAGGGCTCTGAACATATGTACATTAGGGCTTATGATCTAATTTGATTTGGATAACACCAGGTCCGATTCCACGTCATCTTCCCTCTCAATGGTGTAGACTGCCTCGAAGAAGAATGCAAAGGTATCCGCAGTGCTTCTCTATTAATGAGGTGTTTTTGTACTTAAAAACTTCGGGTAGTTGACTATTCTTCCTCAATGACTTGAGGAAGCTCTAGAATTTATTGAAATTCTTCCGCAGATCCATTTCAATTTGATTAATGTACCTCTTATGAGCAATGAGGATTATCCAATTGGCCCCGAAACTTATTTTTAACGAATTGACAGAATTTAGTTTGTTATATATAGGCAATAATATTTAGTTACAAGACATCTGCACACTACGTTGAGTGTTAGATCAGATCACCGTTCGGTGCGATCAATCCACATTTAATTATTTAGTTAGGCCCGACAAGGATTTATTTATAATTTGCCATTCTTACTTTTTGGCAGCACTGTGTTTTCACAGTTCAACCTGTGGTGAATAAAGATCTGTGAACATTAGAAGATATAATTTGGTAAATAACTTTGTACAGACTTTCACAACTATTGACCTAAAACCACATAAAAGTAACAATGCATCACAAAATGATCTAACACATATTTACTAACAGATTTGTTGAGCATATGAACTGCTATCACAAGTCATTATTTCACTGAAGTTTTAAGACAACTAAGTACCACCTTTTCAAGGCCTTTTAGTATTGATACATTTGTGATTTGTCACAGCCTTTAACACAACATATCCCTTGAATTGAACAATCCAAAAACCGAATTAAGTCTACGTATATAGTGCTAATACCTACTTATCTCGAAACACTTGCAACTAATTCATGTAACAATAAAATATTAAATAATATTTAACAATTGTTGTATTAGATTTATGGTTGTACAATGTCTTTTAAACACATAAGAATTATTCACTTCTACAATATCCTTACCAAAAGGTTGAAAAGAATACTAATTCTAGTAACATTAATAGAACCAGTTATTTGTTGGCAAAGTGAGACTTTTTGGCACAAATATGCTAGTGAACTTTCGATAGTGATCCTTGTCACAACGCAAAAGATTTATTTAAGGTGTTGTGTAAGTACATAAATCTAACGGTGAAGAGTATAAACAGTCAAACTAACCGAAAATGGAATGAAAACCCTAACTGATATCAATACAAGCTGGTCAACTTGAAACTAGTCACAGTTACGGTATGTTAGAAGTGTGTAAAAATGAAGATGCGGAATTTAGCAAGCCCATCCTCTGCTTTTGCTTCTTCTGCTCGGCCATTTGATCTTTTAGCTCCATTAATTGTTGCGATAAAGTCGACACAAGGACTTGAGTTGTTTCTAATTGCATTTGAAGCGTACGTAACTCTATTTGCTCTGCATCACCTTCAACGGCCGACAAAGACATCGCCAACAAACGTGGGAACCACTCCAAGTTGCTCGCTTTAACCATTGCGTAAACGTAACTTTCTGGGCCAGTAAATTCAGTAGGGTCTTTTACTTTTATTAAAACTATAAAATAGAGGTAGTGCCACATGTTGTGTTCACACTTGATATGTTCTTCGAAGCTGACTGTTTTGTTGTCAAATGCAGATCGGTTTAGACCTTAAAGGAATGCGTAAATTGATAAATTGATCACAAGCGATACTTACCACAAATGAAACAGGTATTCTTCAGAATAAGCTCTTTTTGTTGCTTTTCTGATCTGAGATCCGCAAAGGTATCGATGATGACACCAAAAATGAGATTCAGAATAATGATGATAACGATGAAGAAGAATAGGAGATCGTAAACAACTCGTGCAACAAACAGCGCCTCCTAGAACAGAATGTGAAAACTGAAATGCAAAATTGTAACATACCGAACTGCTAGGTGCACGTAAAATATCGCCGATACCACCACCATTTCGCAAACCTTGATTTAACGTTGTTACAATACACATTATCAATGAATCGCACGCTCTTTCCTTAGCCTCCGATGCTTCTGAAGCCTCATTCGCATTACAAGTTTGCTGGGATTCGTCGACAAATTCCTTATACTTCGACCCCACTGTATCAGATACAGTTTCACAATGAGATATACCTAAGAATTCATAGAAACATAAGATTTAAGGAAATTATATTATTTTCTGGTGTTAACATTTGCAAGTCCCAATCCAGAAGGAAAAGTGACGCTTTACTGTTAATTTAAAAAAAAAACTGCATCATACTCAAAAATTTCTTAATATTTCGATCACTTTATCATGCTCGATTTTACCACGGCCTCAGTACTACCACTTAAGACACGAGAATGGTAAGATTATATATTTTGTACCATCAATCTGACGCATCAGTATAGATACCTTCTAGGAGAATGCGTCAAATGAACGAAAAAATCAAAGATGGCGTCCACACTATCAACATGTACTGCAATAAAGCACGACCTGTAATCTGTGATGAAATTTTTAAGAAGGATGGGAAACCAATTGATATATTTATTTTCAAAATGGGATTACTAATGTCTTAGTGTAGGTAACGATAACATTAACAAAAAAGGTTATGCTTTATATGTTGAAGTATTTTCTGCTAGTAGCAGTAGTGCTTAAAATGAAGCGCAGCAAAATAGGCTTCATGGTAATAGCAATTTTATGTCTAACAAGAAGAAATACAAAATCGCAAATGAAATTACTTTGAACATTCCAAAGTCAGTAGTTAAATATTTGCAATGCATTACTAACTCTCTACTCCCTCCCTTTCCTCTCTTGATTCTTTCAAAACTTTAAGATATCTGAGAATTTCTGGGTTAAAACATATTGAGATATTCCACATTTTGGAGACCAAAAAAAATTAGGTACTAAAGTTCGAGGGTTATCAAAACCATTGGTGGATTATTACCAAAATGCCCGCACTAGTGGGGTTTTTAATAATAATAAGGAAGCTGGATACTGAGATAGACATTTACAGCAGGTGTATTACGCTCAATTAAAGAACAGAAACGCAAAAAACTTTGAAAGCCGATATAGCCATATCTTACGGCTCGAGAAAATTTTAAAGAACAACTGGCGGTGCAAACGTTCATCGATGGTGAAACGCAACAAGCTTTGAAACTTGTGCGACATGAGAATTTGGAAAAGGTTTTGGCGCATGCCCTGGAGCTTGACACTGCAAAGAAAACGAAATTTGGAGGAGCGGAAAAATCGAAGTTACTTTACAATCCTAAGATTATCAAGATCTAAAGTATTCTTAAACCTATAAAATCATAGAACCAATTGTAGATTTTTCTCACAGGATTCCTGTAGATGAAAAATTCTCAGACTGGAAAGATACTAGTGCCCTTCCAATTCGAACTTTCGCATCTGCAGCGCTAGAAAAAAGTAAATGCAGCAAAACGCTACTTCCAGATTGCCAAAATTTCAACAGCGACCAAAAAATGAGGTAGTAGAGAGTATAAAGTTTCGACAAGGCAAGTTAACCCATTTCTGGCAGCAAATGGAGCCCATTACGCCGTTCCCGCCCATTTTCAATTTTGTTTATGAAATGAATTAACACTATCTAGTGTGTTTGGAGATGAAGTAAACAGGTCTACATTGCAAAATTTCAAATTTACCCTCACATTCTTGTGTGTAGTCGATCTGTGGCTGTAGTAAATAGTACTGTCATCAACGGTAAGTGAGTAGCTTTAACAAAAATGCGGTGGTTAAAATGTGGCAGCTACTCCATGAACAAAAAAATATGGTTTCTGCACACAATGATCGAAAGGGTTTCGATACAAATAAAATACTAGGAATAGCTCATTTTTAAAATGGTATGTTTGTAGTAATTATCATTAGAATGCTAACAAATACAATTACTACCAGAATTAGCACACTATGACATTACCAAAAACGAAGATTATTATTAAAATATTACATTAAAATATCGAAATTATTACAAATGCAACATCTTACAATAATTTAGTATCTAATCCATAATCATCAAATTGCCTCACTGCAAAAATCCTTAGGAGAAAACCAATGAAACAGATTCTATTAAAACAATTATCTATAAATGTGAGTGGGAAGAGCGTTTTCCAGCTAGTAAATGAAAAAATAACTTCAATATCATGAGCAATTCATAGTATTTTGCCTGTAGTTAATTTTGTTAATTGCAAATTGCTTATCGATATCAAAAATCTGAATAAGTTTATACAAGTTTTTCGATCATAATGTGCCACAGAAATGGCATATACTGGTAGCATATCAATTAATAGTTGCATCGTAAACCCAAAAGTCACACATTACCTGCTGTAATAAGAACAGCTTTACCTTACAGTGTCTTAAAATAAAAAAAAAACGTTTAATAATTTCTACCAAAAATGACCAACACTCACCTGGTGTTTCCTCGTCAACGCTAACAAGAAAATCGTCCTTAAAGAACATGTATCCAATGATAGAGAACATGTAGACTAAAATTATGGCCAATACCGCAGTTAAGATAATAGAGCGGCCGTTCCTAGTAACAGAACGTATAACGTTCAACAAGGTTTCTTCTCTGTACACAACGTCAAATAGCTAAAAGCTCATATTATTGACAGTAGACTAAGATTAAAATGAACTTACCAAGACGGAATAAAAAAACGGATGCATCATCATACCAAGCAAACAAAATATTAAATAAATAACGTGATATAATAATTCAACATCCGTGAGTATTTGATAATAACTTTTTGTAATGGTACCATGATTACCCATTATACTGACTAGATGAATTCCTTTGAGAAAAACTGTAAGCGTCCCCAATAACCATAGCGTCGGTTCAGGACCTACTGAAAATATAAGTCGCAAAATTGTAGAGGCCACCAACGTTCTAATGCCAGTTTCTCTAGGAAGTGTTAATACTATAGCGCCCGACGCTACCATCGCGGCCCAAATTAGCAGCGATATCGTCGACCCCAACTCTATATGGAAAACACTCAGTACTTGTGAGCCATTTGCTTAGTGTACTTACCAGGTACTGTGTCAACAAAGGGGTAGAAGAATGCTACTATTAAATTTATTAGCACAGCACAATTGAACAATATGTTACTCCATAGCGACATGTAACTGCTAACCCAAAATAATAAAGGTTGTGCTAAAAAAAAAGGCAAGATCAACGCTTCCTGAAGGATGTCAAAGTGTAAAGTTTTCAACATGACAATGAGTTGAAGCTGTGACATGACTGAATTTTTTAGAAGTAGTACCCACTACATGAACATCTTATGATGCAGCTTCTGGATAATACAATGAAAACATTAGAGCGGACAAGACTCAACAAATTAGAAACCAGAAGCACTGGTTACTACACCCAAGACAGACTTACGTATTGCTACCTGGAACATCATACCACCCACCCGGATTACCAAGCTAGGGGTTGTAGTCCGATCATAATAAAAGAAAAGTTCAACTACTATAAATGTCACCTGCGAAGAGAAGATATTCAAGCATCGGGTGCCCAGTTGTCGGACGAAAACACGTCGTGCCCGCGCATGACGTCACTCTAGTTACATCTGTCACGTGATCCCATAAAGATTCAATGGTGGGCCTCGTTTTCGACGTGTAATCTGCATTGTGGTGCATATTATATTTATCGTACGTACAGGAATATGTGTAGTTGATAGTCCTGCATTGCAAACACTCAAGTTTTTGCTTCTATTAATAGCGAATACCTTTTATTTCCGCTTTTATTACACCGCTAGGATACCGAATAAACATTTAAACGATAATGCCTGGTTGCGCGAGTGCAAAATGTACTAATTATTCATGAAAAACGAAGAGTTAAGATGTTAAATACTTCGGAACTGAATATACGTATGCGAAAAAATTTGTAGACTAAACAAAATTGGGGCATCCGTTATCATACAAGGAGACGCTGTAGCCGAATCAAAAAAGAAAGTTCTTAGAATAGAAGAATAAGCTTTGTACAAAATTACATGCTTAAATTAAAAAAATAAGCTGAAAGCAATTTGTTTAATATAATTAATCTGATTAATACGATGTAAGTGAACTAGGATATTTACAGTACGCGGAAATACTTTTATTGCTTCGATCATTTAGATATACGTGAGTATATCAAATTATTAAATACATTTTGATTCATTACAAGCCCTAGTCTACTATATTTTCAAACTGTTTAAAAAATAGAGGTACATGATCTTCGTTTTCCATTCACGTACACGCGCTTGGCGCACCATTCGAACAACACCTCTACTTACATTTTATCTGCTTAACATTTAACGTGATTGACGTCATACGGCGTGGGGAAAGGGGACACGATGCGCGTTGCGATACCGTTTTTATTATACCATGTATTCAAGTAACAGTGGTTGGACTCATGTTTCTAAAACAGAAACTAAGAGTGAAAAAGATTACTTAACACTCTTGCAACATCTTGGCAAAAGATTTATGATCGAAGGAGACATCAACTCGACACATGCAGACTGGGGATCCAGATTAACTACGACTAAAGGTAAAGAACCCAAAGAAAGCACCAGGATTCGAAAAAGTATTGTAATGCTCACATACTTGTTTAAAGCAGTTTTCAGACTGTATCACGTCCCTGCACCTTGGAAAGTTGCGGAAGTGATCATGCTACCAAAGACAGGAAAACAACCAAATGATGTTAAATCCTATAGGCCGAAAGTATTGCTCAAGAGTAGGGATGGGTGATAACTGTTTTCACCTATCGATAAGTATCGGGTACTTACCTATCGATATATTTTACTTATCGATAACTATCGAAATATCGATAACTATCGATATATCGATCACTATCGACATATCGATAACTATCGACATATCGATAACTATCGACATATCGATAACTATCGACATATCGATAACTATCGATATATCGATAACCATTGATATTTCGATAATTATCGATATATCGATAGTTTAGTTATCGATATTTCGATAGTTATCGATATTTCGATAGTTATCGATATATGAATACTATCGATAGGTATCGATATGTCGATAGTTATCGATATATCGATATGTCGATAGTTATCGCTAGGGATGGGCGATAACTGTTTTCACCTATCGATATAAGTATCGGGTACTTACCTATCGATATATTTTACTTATCGATATGCCGATAATTATCGAAATATCGATGGTTATCGATACACCGATATCTATCGAAAGATCGATAACTGCCGCTATATCGATAAGTATCGGTATATCGATAGTTCTCGTTATGGCGATAGTTTTTAATATATAGGTATCGAGATAATATTACCGATAATTTTTTTGAAAGCGTGTCTAAAAACTGCATGAGTTTACTTTTATATTTTGGCGAAAGAGCCCGACAAGACAAGAGGGCTCTTTTAACAAAATATAAAAATAACCGAATGCAGTTCTTGCAACTTTATTGGAGTTACCATATTAACTGTGCAATTATCGCAGGGCTCTTTAGCTTTCTACAATGCAATTACCGCTGTAATTAAGCGGTAATTGCATGTCTCATTTGAGAGAAATATTCGACGTATCGATAGTTATCGACAGGGATAGTTATCTTATCGAGTTTTATTAATAAAATCCATTTTCCGGTTTATTCTCGTGTAAAGTGACTAGGTATTAATAGTTACTCGACGTTTCTTTGCTACCTTTATCAAGAGTTTTTTGTTAGATTTCGTAAATGTCAATCAATTGAAACTGTATATCTAAATTTGAAGTGTTTTTAGCTTTTTCTGTTTTTTTGTGACTGGTCCTCTGTAACCATCAATCAGATACCGATACATAGGCCATGATTACACCCTTTTATTGTCTTCTTTATTTTATCTAAAGAGTAGCCATTTTGATGCAACATTTTGTTCAAGTTTTTGAAGTGCTTCTTTTTTTGAGCAATCGTCAGTAAGGCGAAAAGATCTATTTTCTAAAGATTTTATTACTGCGTTTATTTGGCATGGATGATGATGTGACGTAGCGCTTCTCTTGAGAAAGGGAGCAAAGTTAAGTTTCCGAAACGTCGAGCAACTAAAAATAGTTAATTTACACGAGAGTAAACCCGAAAATGGATTTTATTAATAAAAATAGTAGCGCTCGTTGAAATCTCAACAATAACATAATTTTATCGTACCAATAGTTATCGACATATTGATATATCAATAGTTATCGACATATCGATATATCAATAGTTATCGACATATCGATAGTTATCGACATATCGATATATCAATAGTTATCGACATATCGATATATGTCAATAGTTATCGACATATCGATATATCGATAGTTATCGACATATCGATATATCAATAGTTATCGACATATCGATAGGTATCGATATATCGATACTTATCGATAAGTATCGATAGTTATCGATCTATCGATAAGTATCGATAGTTATCGATCTATCGATTTTTTTAGCTCTACCTATTGTTATTCGATATATCGATAACTATCGATACCTATCGATATATCGAAAAAAATTCCCATGCCTACTCAAGAGGCTAAGGTCAATAATAGACAATATACCTACATTGGCCTTTACTAGAAGAATCTTTCGTTAATTTGCGAATGCGCACATCTGATTTTATCAATAGGCGATATGCTTGTCTTCACTAGAAGCACAACATTTTCCCGCGCTAGTGAGTTTTCATGCTGTCCTGAGTATGCTGTGGTACTACTTCACCTAGAGAAGAAGCAAAGCCATACAATTGGACCTTATAGATTTAAAACAATTCACCCTTTTGTTAGAGAAAGTGAGAGGCCCAAGTGGAAGTTGTGAGAAAAATATCAAGTCATGTCACAGCCTCAACGTATAGGTAATTAAAACACATTTCCAAATTTCCGCACCGCTTACCTCTTAATTTCTTCTGCCACTTCATTTCGTTAAACATTTCTTCTGTGCGTTCAAAAAAGGCAGTAACTTTAGAACCCTGGTCGTCTCGTTCGGCAGTATTTAAAACTTTCAGTTTGGTATCACTAGTAATATACTCGCATATTTCCGGGATAGGAAATACGATTTGCTCTAAGGTGCGATCGTGTCTTACGATTTCTATTTGAGCAGTATGCGTGGCATAGTAATTCAGAGCTTGAAGAGTTACGGGATCCGTACCCTCGGTCAGTTTAAGCAACGCCGCTAATTCTTTATTATGTTGGGCTAGTTGATGGCACAGAATGTAAATGTTGTGACCGACTTCACGTGGTGAGACATTGTCATCCGAACTACTGTCGTCATCCAAATCATCTTCCTCTAAAATTTCTTGGTGATAAGCCCTGCAAGCTACATCAACTAGTTGCTTAGGATTCATGTTATACAATATGCGTTCAGCATTTTCACTATCACCACGACTCTCCATTATCGCCAGTAGTAATTTTGAGGCATTATTTTTTAATTCGAGCACCAAATCCATCCTGGTTTTTCCTAGTGGATTAATGTCGTTCAAAATTAAAGCAGTGATGATATCTAAACCGTTTGATTCGTGAGTTGCTATACAATTCTGATTTTCATGACAAGGACCTTGGCAGTACTCTGTTAGCGTTTCCAGCGTTTGATTGATTAAAGACACGTTATTTTCGTTAATGTACAAGCCCAACAAACCTAATCCTCCTGTTGTCGACCCGCAAATGCAATCGAGGAACATGAGTGTTTCTGATACTAGATTGAAGTTAGTCTTATTATTTTGATTACGTAATAAATTTTGTAACGCGGGATTGTGATTTTCACACAACAACTGCAAAAATCGCAATATAGGTTGCATAATTAAAATCTTCGCCGAAAGGACATTTTCTTCGTCTCGTTCGCGATGTTTTTCTAATTTTTCGGCGAGCATATCTTCAAAAGTCGACGCTGCACCTGCAGTTAACGAACCGTTGTCTTCTCCGGCCGATAACGCACGGACATTTGCAAATGCTTGCGACGTTGAATCCGCCGCCCTATTCAACTCTTCTCGCAGTTCTTCACTAATTACAATACCATTCGTTTTGGCATCACTTTTACGCGACCCCTTGTCGGAATCTTTGCCATCCTGTTTATCTTCGTGCGCTTTTGCAGCCATATCGGAAGTATTCACGCTGACTGTCGATTTAATTTCTTGTTGAGCGTCCCGCATTTTATCATAAAATACCTAAAAAGGATCATGCTTTCACCCTTAACTTAAAACCTCTAAGGACACTATATCGACAACACAATAACAAATTATAGTGCCTATTTTCCAAATGGTGTTGTTACGTCATATTCTACAAAATACGGGGACACAATTGCAAATGAAGATTGAACTGTGTGCAAAGATTATATCCTCTATAGACAGCTCTTCAATCTAGAGACAAAGGGGGCGCCTGAATGCACCAATAACGCATAGTTTGCGCAAGAAAAATCTCTCCCTTGTGCTTATTTACATGGTAATATTACAAATTTGTCCCAAAATATGTTGTTGTTTTTGACATTTTACTCTGCGATGTGTGTGCAATATTTCAATGTCAACCTCTGAGGGCCAACAAACACGTTTGTAACTTCCGAACTACTTTCCAAGATGTTAAAAAGTTCACTTTCATTTCTCAAATGCTACATAAATGTTATATGACAGAAGATATCTTAGCAGAAAAACGTGATTAAATAAATAGTTGGGTTGCCATAGTTAATAAATCGCAAGTCTAACGGCATATTTAATGAGCCATTTTGGAAACGTGCGTTTATAAGGATAAAAATGTCTGCTGAATCCGAATTCGGATGTTGCCAAGCTGATTTTTGGCTAATTTCCAAATGGCGGCCAATATGGCGGCCAAATATATAAATTTGTATGCCAGACGCATTTTACATAGTTTTTCGGATTGAGGTGTTAAAAAAACATACAGGAGGCACAGAAAATTGCAAAACTTATATATTGGGTACATTATACAGACAACACAGTAACAATATAGAGATAATTCTGACGGCAAATGTATTACCTTACTTTTAGTTCATAGCATAATTTATTTAAAGCCAAGTTTTTAGGAGGACTAGTCTGACCATTCCATTTTTCAGTGTCCCTTATCGCATTTGCAAGACAATATGTATGGTACAAAATGTCCCCCGCAACAGCATAATGAGAAGATGCAACTCTACGCCCTTCTGTACCCACTGCACCCAATGTATATTTCCATAAGAGCGTCCGCGTAAAAAACTCAAGTTGTTTTTGAAAAATAAAATTTTATATTAATAATATATAAATGTTATATTTTATAAATTTACACCTTTATCTACAAAATATTCGGACTATTTTTTTTTTAAAGTTTACAGCAACTGAATACGGGCGGTTTAAAGATTAGATATTTTGCACCGATTATTGCGCTAACCTGTTTTATTGTTTTACTCTCGATCAAGACGATTTATGGAAAAAGTAAACCGACAGTTTTCTAGATAAGTTACTTCTGAACATTACCCTAAAAAATGAAATCATATTTTTTGTAAATAAAGTCTGTATCTTGTCGGGCGGTAAATAAACAATTTGATTGTAGCAAGTGGAGCCGCTGCACTGTGTCGGCGGGAACCGAGGGGTAAACCACCTAGTTATGCGGTGTACAAATAGTAGTTAATGAATTAAAATTAACTTTTAATGTAGTTAATATGTTCTGTAAATGCAGTTAATTTCAAGTTAATTCAGTTAATGTGCTAATGAACAGATCTCGGACATTTGCCGAGGAAAATGTAAAACACTAATTTAATTAATTCACAGCTTTTTTGGGACACCCTATATATCACCACAGGATATATTTTCCTACATTTTCCGAACTAGTTATGAAGTTAATTAACCAACTCTTACGTATATATAAGTAATAAATTATGGAAAACAATTTAATACTAAGTAGTAACAATACAATAGATAGTGGCGCCATCGTGCTGTATTTGTGAACTAGTGCAAAATTCGGCCTGGCAACATCCAGAATCGGATTCAGCACATTTTTTTACATCTAAAAAACCAGGTGGCCAAAATGGCTCATAAAATGCCGTTAGAATTAAGAAACAGAGTCGGTTTTCGATTTGGCCACTTAACTAAAAGGACTAATGCGCGATTATCAATTTAGAATTCGATTTTATAATGTAGCATACAGCAGATGATGTATCCTCCTAAAGCACACTTTTCCAGAACAATGCTTTTCCCATTTAAATTCTTCCATCGATATAAAATATCTACTGTGCACATGACGGTAAAGGTATCTGACTTAAGCTACAAGAGGTATAGTCACTGTTGTACGTGATTACCATTAAATCATACTTTCCGTCCCCAACTGAGGTAGAAAAAGGCGCAGGGATAAGAAGTCAAAAGTCAACAGACGACATTTGACAAAAAAGGACTAGTTCATTTGTATCATGTGTTCCCGTTCTGGTGTCCTGAGAGGTTTTATTTCTAAAGCTCCTACCTTGAAGAATGATTGGCTCAATTCACCACCCACTAATTTACTAAACATACTTTTTTGTATGATTGGATTACCACCTTCTAATAACGCTATTCCCAAATGAACAGCTTCACCAAATATTGATGGTGAATGAACAGAGTTAATCACCAATTCCACTACCAAGTCTGAGGCTCCTTCCTTATCCAAGTGCGTTTGCACCTCGTGCAAAGTACGACCGGCCCGGCTCAATAATTTTGCTATAATTTGACTGCCAGAACAGAAATCGAATATTTAAAAAACTTACCGCCGGGCCCGTGCATTACAGTAGTTAATTGGATACCGCACAACTCCACAGTGTCGGGTTTTTGAATGAACGCTTTTCCGAAGTAACGCGCCAGTAGACTGTTGCGCAAAGCGTCGCCCTAATGACAAAGTTTACAAAGTTAATTATCAAAAACCGTCTCAAGCCTTAGATAGCATACCGGAACATTTTTAGCCCTTTCCTCAATCTTAGCAGCACAAATGTTTCAAAGTTTTTATTCATGTTACAAGAATAGAGAGATCTAATTACCTTTTCGCCATACTCGGGATCAATGGCCATCATTTCTCGCAGGATACGAAGGACTTTTACACACAATTTCTCTTCCTTCTCTTCCAGTAATGTTTCTGTGTGCTTTATTAGTCTGAAAGAGTCAAATTAATACCAACAGCATTATAACGCGCCAAAAAGTTGGGAAATTGTTTATAAAATATGCAAAGATATCGCTTTATTACTACCCTGATTCTAGTCCCGCATTTAGCTGGGTACCTAATTCATTCTTCTTTGTGACAAATATTATCTTGTTTCATCCGTTAGTTTAATCATGTGACTTAAGACATATCAGCACTTTTTGTTGTGTTTTGGTGCAGTCATTGCAAAGCGATATTTTGCCATGCACAGTAACTAACCTTCTTATGAAACCGCCACTCTCGCATTTCTTTCGAGACTCAGTTCCGGGAGGAAATAACAACTCTGGACGGTATAAAACATCGACTAACAAAGATAGCTCAGATTGAACTAACGGTTTCAGTTGGTCCTCTAAAAGAGACACTATATCTTGTAAACCTTCGATTATACTCCTATCTAGACGAATTAACTGTAATTATAACTATTAGGGGTTGAGAAACGAAATTTGAGTATTACTTGAGATTGGGACCGCTCTATTTTGGGTGTCTTCGCCGCCTGTAGCCACTTACTGGTCTGTCTAGTCAAAATTGTGGCCTTATTAAACATCGCGTTCACCTGACTTTCCAAATCCAAAGGTATAGCAATCCCTCGATTCTTTGCTACGAAAGAGTTCTCACTACGGAACTGTTAACTGCAAAAATACGTACCCACTTCGGATAGTGTACGAATGCAGTTCTCAACGTTAAACCGCTGGGGAGGTGTCAACCAGTCACACTGCGATACTCGAAAAGCAGATTGCAATAATTTCACAAATATCGGTTGTCTGGTCTAAAACACCCACCAAATATGATTTTAGTATGTATCGTTTTCGGATGTGTGCAATTAGTATCATTTTTATTTTGTTACGTGTTAGTAAATATTGAGTAAGCAATTAGCAATTTTAGTTGCTTGCCACAATTAAGGCTTTGGAAATGTTAAATGTTACAAGTTGTTTAAACAAAGAGTACATAATAAAGGAAGAACAGTTTAGTTTAAAGATTATGCCTAATGGATTAACTTTCACTCGCTTCCATGATGTGTGGCCATTACATCAACCCTACTTTTCTATGCTATAACCCGTTACCTTGATCCTCTGGTCACTGTGAACATGTTACTTGGTAGGGTTACACTTAAGTGCGCAAGGGAGAACTATGTGCTTAATGACTACATGCATTTAACGACAAGAGTCGATTGATGACGGTTTACTTCCTTTTTGAGCGTATACACGATAGGCCTCTGATGAGCGCCCATTTTATTTTTGGGGGGTTAACAGAAGAATGGAATGCTAATTTTGCTTTGATTGTAATTATATATATCATTCGTTCAACCACCACTTTCAAGTTGAATCCGTATTTCTACTGCAGTAAATTTGACTGCACAATTTAGTCAGGCAATGTACTGGTGACCTTTGTTTGATTCGTTGTTATCCTGTATATTAGCAAGAAATCTGAAGTTTCATTCATAAAAATTAACTGAGAGTTTTTAAACTTCATAGAAGCCGAGGTTTAGCAATGTGATGACCTTCTCAAAAATAAGATCAGTAACCAGTATTTGTTTTTCGATATTCCCATTTTGTAATTTAGTTGGAACCAGCCCCTGGAAATGCGAACACAACATTCTGAGTAATTCAAATAATAATATAAACTGCACCATAGAACTGAACAATTTAAGGGTAAGTGATTTCACTGGTGTTACTCTTTCATTTGGTCATAACTCATAAGATGTATAAACTGCTCGCTTATTTTTTTTTGTATTAGGTAAGATTAATTACACTACTTTGATACTTATCTTGACTACCTGACTATTTCTTTAAAAGTTAGATTTAAGAGTGCACTCTAAACTCCAAAATCTACTAAGGTGTTTGTATATTAAGTACTCCTTGTTCACCCATTGTTAATAGTTTGTTTTGAAACGGCATCTTATAAATATGCGCATTTACTATCCTAAGATATAGAAAAACCTTAACCAAAACCAGCTGAATCTTGTGTAACCTAAACATCGTGAAACGACAATGCATACCATCAGCCAATTTTCAATAAGCGAGCTATTGTGTAGCGAAAGCAAGACCATGTGCTATTTTGTGTATTTCTATTTATTAAAGATAGACAACATCAGAAAAGTAATACTTACTACATTACCCGACACCGTTGAAAATTTCATGGGCGGGGTTACCGCGATGGAATCATCGACATCCGCAGTAGCGTCGCTCCAATACATACGGGCTTCATGCAGATGTTTCTACCCATCACCAAATAAATAGCCACCAGCAGATCATAGGAAGTTGTATATTGATGGTTTTTGTAAAGTTTCGCGGAACAACGAATTTTTTTTACATTACAGTCATATACCAATTTTACACAAAACCATCAATATCAAGCATGTGAAAGTTACTTACAAAAAAAGTTAGCACAACTATTATTGCAAAAATACCGATAGTAAAAAATCCAAAAATATTAAGGCCCATGCAATGGAAATCAAAAATTGGCCAAGTAGAATTTTAATCTCACCTGGACGGTGGTGCTTTGATCAGAAAAAGGGCTACTAAAGAACGTGGAAATAATATTCATAACCCCATTAGTTACGTAGTATTCCAATGCCTTATCGGAATTCGTTCTATCTGCCGGCGCAGTTGCAATATCTGCCATATCAACTAAAAATGACTTGTCGAATAAACTCCACATATGATTAGAAGTGTAAATTTCTTTCATTTCGACTTCGGTGTCAATATAGCAATGGTTCAAAAATCCGACATACGCTTCCTTAACTTCAGGAATACAATCTGGATGTGTTACCATCGCAACTATATCGTCCAATGGTAACAGACTGTGGCATTTTATTTCAGTATAGACGTTCTTTCCCATGGTACAGCAAGCTAGAAGTTTCACCAGTTCCACGTGATAACGAAGTGAGCTACTCTCGTCCATGCAATGCCTTTCGGATTTCATCATTTCAATAAAGTGATTAAAAGACGCTTTGTCATTGTAAAATACCAAGACATCTTCACCTGCATTAATCAACTACAAAAATCGAACATTTTAACCATCTAGAGCTGCAGTCAATTAAGCCACTGACCTCCTGCATAACCATATCTTGACTTTTTCTTATAAATTGATTTTCCGCCTTCACAACGGTTTGTAAAAATTTCAGGTACTGAACATGTCGACCATGGCTTTCGATGCAGTGAACAAAATGTTGGATAACTTTTTCGTTGACTTCATTACATAATGTCGAGTTATCTTGAAATATCGAGCAAACGGTTTGTGCTTCCCGGATCTATAAAAAGATACTTGAAATGTATAAATGTGTGTTTTTGTGTCATACCCCTGGATTTAAGAAGAGATCTAAATGTTTAAACAGCAACACCTGATTTTGTTGGTTTCCCAGACAGAAATTCTGCAAGAATTCGTGAGCCAATCTCATCAGCTCGTTCATTCGAACATCTTCCTTTTCGTCATAGGGAATTTGCAATAAATCTAAAACGACAGTGTGTACTCCGACGTTGCGCAGCAAACGCTGCTCGTGCTTCTTTGGCTTTATTAGGGTTGCCGGCGATCCCTGAATACACAATTTGTTCATCCGTATTAAAATTTGTTGAATTTTCCTATATTCGTCGGCCTGTTCGGGATGTAAAGGTGGCCCGACGTCCAAATTGATTGCCGACCCCTTTTTGTCGATGCTACTTAAAAGCGGTTTGCGGGGAGCGCTCTCATCGTCTTCATCCTTTCCCTTCTTTCCTGACGGTGGATGATCGTCCAAGGATTTTGACTTGTAAACCCACAATTCAGACTTTTCTACTGATTGGCGTAAAACGTCCAAGTCAGCCTTAATTTGTTTGTACGATTCAACATCGCTATCAGACACCAATAGTTGAACCTAATAAAATAATAATTCAGTAAGATACCACTGCAGGAACTGCAGAAAAAGGTCGAAAGGGAAAGTTAGACCTTTCCCTGCTTCCAATGTAAATTGCCATGAGCGCACGCCACAAAAACTGTGGTGTATTTTCAAGAATGATGAATTTTATTAAATATGCACGGGTTAGTGCCCTAAATTCCTAAAGAGGTTTATGGAAAAAGTATATTGACGGTTTTGTGTTACTTCTAAACGTCACTCTAAAAAATGAAAGCATATTTTATGTAAATAAATCTGTATCAATGCATCCATAATGTGTTCCTACAAAAACCTAAATAAACGTTTTCTCCCAAGTATTACGCGCTATTATTGACTTGAAGATGATGACAAAAACGCACACATAAAACAATATGAATTCCGTAGGTGCTCGACAATCCGGCACACCCAGTAGTCCGACATTCTGCTCACCCACTTTATAATCCGGGACTATTCACTGTATAATCCAGCATTAGTGCTACAGCGGTTGATTGTATTGTAAAATTTGCTTTCGCGTTCGGTATGTACTGACCTTGACAACGTCAGAGTGCTTAATACTCGCTCGCGCGCGTCGGTCGCTTAGATAGGATGGCGGACCTTTTGTACCTACTTTAGTACTCTTTTACTGTGGAATCTATAATAGAATGTATTTCCCACATAGTACATGTAGTATATAACAAGTTAAAAAGTAATCGTAAACGATTTACATAAAATGCATTTCAACTTGCATTCATTTCCTATTTGTAAGATGCAACCTTTGTTAAAATTGTAAAAATCCGGCCACAAATATGAAAGATAGCGTTGCATAATGTGCAATCCATTTTGATGTCCTACTTCAATTTCAGTTTATAAGAAGAATTTCATTTCAATGCTTTTCTAAATAAGAAAGTTGGAACTGCGCATGCGCAAACCTAAATTTTGAAGCTAACGTTAGATTTTCTATTGTTCCAAGTGGCTATGTATCAAATTTCATTTAAATCCCTCCATAAATAAGAAAGTTGGCACTGCGCATGCGCAAAACCAAATTTTAAAATGGGCGTTAAATTTGCTTTTATTCCAAGTGGCTATGTATAAAATTTCATTTAAATACTTTTATAATTAAAGTTTGCAATTCGGTTTATAAATGGTCGAGATGAGAAAAGGGCACTGTGAATTTTGAATCGATTCGACTCAACTTTTGGCATTGCGTATTATATGGCTAAAGCTATGCCCATATTGAATTTCATGCAATTCAGTTAATAACTAACGGAGATGTAAAAGCGATCGGACATTTCTAAACAAAGTTATTGTTCACACGGACAGATAGAGGGACAGACAGACAAAGGAACAGACGGACAGACCAACAGGCAGACGACAGACAGCAATGCAAAATTATAAACGATCTCTAGGATCGTTAATAAACGGCAAAAGTGTAAAATTATGGAACATGTAAAAAACGGTTTTTTGTTTTTTTTACAATAACTTTTTTTGTAAGCGGTACAGAAAAAATTCCTTCCTTAGTACAAGACTCGACACCATAACGAACCAAATAGCGAAAAAAGTAGAACAATAGCTCTTAAGATACAAAACTAGTAGCGTCTCAAAACGAGCGGATGGACGGACGGACGGACAAAGTGGCCACAATAGCGCATTTTTTTTTATTGTGGAAATGCGCTAAAAATGGGTTGCAATGACTACAACCGTTTTCAAGTAATCTTACAGGATGAATATATATTTATTATTATTATTATTATTATTATTATCAATTATCAAGGTACCATCTACATCTGCCATTTTTTTTTCTTCAAGTCAAAATAACTTAAAAACCATAAATGACAGATATCGACATGTGGTTATCAAAAGAACTGAAATTTCACGTAGAATCCAAACATGCAATAAAAAATAGGGGTTGCCATTTAAAATAACGAAGTTACTATCTACTTCCAGTGTTTTAGGAAGTGCGGCCATTTTGAAAATATTTTACGGCCTTCAGAGTAACTCCTAAGTACAAATGTTCAAAAACCTACCTATTTTACTTTCCCAGAAACGTTTAACTAAAGCTCCATGCCAATTGAAAATGGGCCAAATCCAATGACCCCGTAGGGTCACATCGAGGTGCTCTGTCGCTTTTTTAGATGCTCTTTAGGGGTTATTTCAGTTTTCATTACTCACTGTTTATGTAACTAATGTAATTAGTAACCAAAATTTGATAAGTAGTCCAGGCTTAATATAGCTCAAAAATAAATTATTTAAAAAACAAATTAGTTAGCGGGCGAAACCGGGTTTTTCAGGCAGGTGGAATAGAAATTGGGAAAAAATAATTAAAACAGCTGAATTTTTCCGCCGGTGAAATCCCGGGGGTTGAAAGGGGTGGAAAGTGGTGTTTTGCAAATTGTGGCAAAACTATTAATTTTAGGCGAAAGTGTTGAATATAAAAGTTATAGAGATTAAAAAACTGAGCAACTTTTGTATCTACACTATTTTCACATAACCTTCAATTTTCCTAGAAAAACCGGATAAACTGTTTTTTTCGTTTTTTATTCTTATTTTTGCGAAAAAATGTCGTAGGGGTTTGAAATTTGGAGGAAACATGGCTTGTTTTATGATAAAAAAGAAGATAGTTTTTTGGACCTGTAAAGTTAAACCGTGTCCAAGATCTCACGATTTCTGAAAAAAACCACCTATTTTTCAAGGGGAGGAAAAATCTATTTTTTTCATCGTACAGAGGTGCGTGGGGTAGCAAAATTTTCGTAACGACTTACATTTTAATAATCAAAAATAAAAAATATTCTTCCAATAGAAAAATTTTAAGACAAGCGGCAAAAACGGGGGGAACAGTAAGATATACCGTTTTTGACAGTAGGTAAATAGCCTTTTTTGCAAATAAATTAACATATTGGATCCGCGCCAATAAAAAGTTTTTGAAATCTGTCTCCTCTCCCCTCCTTAATGTTGCTAAAATATGTTCTTTTATTACCCAGCGCCCAACTGCCTTAATTAAAACGTCTTTATTATTTCTTTTTTCTGCATTTTTGCCGCAATAAAAGCAATTCGAAGTAAAATCGAATTCTTTTGCTTCCTGAACAATTTGTTTCTGTTCACTGACTCTTCTTCCTGCCTGCTCTACAGCTGATGGGATTAAGCTGACCCTGTTGATCGTTTTACAGGAATTATGTATAAAATCCTCATAAAGTTTATTCCAGGTTTTACATCTCAAATCATTTGATTTGGCCAACGGCCGGTAAAACTAACGTTCTTATTTCAGATATTGCAAGTTTTCAACGGGCCCAACGCAATTGCATCAGCTATAAAACAAGCAGGAAGAAGAGTCAGTGAACGAAAAGAAATTGTTCAGGAATCAGGAAGCAAGATAATCCGATTTTATTTCGAATTGCTTTTAGTGCGGTAAAAATGCAGAATAAATAAATAATAAAGATGTTTTAACTAAAACAGTTGAGCATAAGATAACAAAAGAGAATATTTAAGCAAACATTAAAGAAGCAATAAGATAGATTTCGAAAAAATCCAACATGTTGATTTATCACGTCAAAAACCGTGTATATCTTGAAACTGTTTTTCCAGTTTTTGGCGATTTTCTCGAATTTTTGATATAGGAATAATATTTTTTTATTCTTGTTTATTAAAATATAAGTCTTCCCGAAAATTTTGCTACCCCGCGCACCTTTGTACGATGAAAAAAAATAGATCTTTCATCCCCTCGAAAAAGAGGTGGTTTTTTTCAGAAATCGTGAGATCTTGGAAACGGTTCAACTTTACAGGCCCAAAAAAGTATCTTCTTTTTTATCATAAAACAAACTATGTTTCCTCCAAATTTCAAACCCCTACGACATTTTTTCGCAAAAATAAGAATAAAAAACGAAAAAACAGTTTTTCCGGTTTTTCTAGGGAAATTAGAGGTTATGTGAAAATAGTGCAGATACAAAAGTTACTCATTTTTTTAATCTCTATAACTTTTGCATTTAACATTTTCGTCTAAAATTAATACTTTTGCCACAATTTGCAAAACACTACTTTCCACCCATTTCAACCCCCGTGATTTCACCCGCGGAAAAATTCAGCTGTTTTAATTATTTTGTCCCAATTTCTATTTATTTCACCTGCCTGAAAAACCCAGTTTCGCCCGGTAACTAATTTTTTTATCAAAAAATATTATATAGCCTGGACTAAAGGTGCACTTTGGATACTTTATTAAAAGAACGCATTTAGGCACAGCTCGAGGCACAGAATGTGCAGGAAAATAAAAAAGAAAAATGAATTTTACACGACCATAGTTCACAAGTACCACCCCTGCCCTCCATCTAACCCCTCATCGAGCATTTATACAGAAACTATTTTTTAAATTATTCCCCTGGGTATACCATCAGTATACTATACCATGTAAAAGTGATTAAGCGTACAAAACCACACTACTTATCACTGTAATAAAACTGCGTACAATGAAATCAATAAATGAATAATAAATAACATTGTTTAACGCAAAGAATAGAACATGATTAATAATGAGTAAACGTGTAATGAGTTTCCCAGTATTGAAACGTATAATTAATGCATTACAGAACTGATGAAGACAGTGAATTCATGGTTCGAATTTCGCGCGATGTTACCCCCAAAGCATCTACGTAAAAGCAGTTTTCCATAAAACACGAAAATAAGTATGGCAAGAACAAACAAAGATCAAGATTTACGTACCCCTAAATTAAGAAATATTTTAGCATGTTTTAGCCATTAAAAGGTATAAATAATTAGGTTGTCAGTGCATTTTATGCACACATACACATTAAGTTTAATTAAAAAGAAAATAAGAGGAATATATAAGAACATAAAAATCATTTAGTCGAATCGTATAAAATGATACGGCAACACCGAAACTCATTCCATATTTATATTATTATACATTAGCGTGTACTCGAGTAATAATTTTTAATATAATTTAAGATATAATCTTACCTATAAAAATTAACATAATACATATTTTTATCGTTTGTTTAGTGAATGCAACAACTTGCGACGACATGAAAACATTATTTTATTCGTCGATAAAATAACTTTATAGCGGCTCGAGTTTTCGTTTCATCCACGATATGAAGAAGGGCGCAAGCCATTTCCTTTATTGTCATTGTCCAGCTTGTTAAGAATTGTTTATTGGCAGGTGATGCGATCAATTTACAAAAGTCATTCTTGAGCGACGCGTTCAAATTTAAACCCCTGCTCCAGACAGACGACGACGACGATTCTGATAAATATGTAAGTTGAAAATCCAATCAGCGTAGGTTAGGCATATAACTTATTTGCCGTAAACGAGTTTTGCGGAAATAATCATACAATGAAGACATAAATACACTTAGATACAGCTATCTATAGGAAATCGACGTAATTATCCGGGTTAATCGGGGCGAAAGCTTTGATTTTTCCGAGCGAGGCGATCGTTAAAAGACCACGGGCCATTCGAGCGTATTTAAACTGGAAAATAAATAAATGGTTTCGTAAAAATATATACGGGTCAATTCGTCATATAGAAGACCTAAGGCTAAATTTCGATTGACGCAGCATACGTGTGACGTTATGGACGAGAAATTGCAAAAAATACTGCCCTCGGGAAAACTCAAACTGGAAACATTCACCCGCATTTTTGATGCAGTGCAATAGGCAAATACCGGATGTGCAAGAAGACAATGTTATTTTCTAAAAAAGCGAACCTTCAATTATGGTAATAATACGATTAATACAGCCAGACTCGCTCGGTTATTAATTTGTTTTTCAAATTTCTTTCTGTTAAATATCAACAATTACATGTCGTTTACGTGTATCTCTACACTGCTAATAGCTATAATTTAAAGTTCTCCTTTTTCTAAACAAACCGTCCTTTAGCAACTGCTTTCCATTTATACATATACATAATTACAGAGTTGACATATCCTCCGGCTACTACTTGTACACGTACATACATTTGTTACATTTAATTGAAAACCATTTCTAACTAGCGTGCATGTAAAAAAAACATCAACTTTTCAATCCACATTCTATACTTAATTTATCAATTATAGATTTCTTCAATTTTTTGTTTGTAATATGTTTTCAATGCAACTTATTACAGCTTACATGTAACTCAGGACTCTTTTTAAGAGTTTGATCTCTCTCTGCCCTTAAAAAGTTTAAATGTTTTAGGCAGGAATGGGATAAAAAAAGACAAAACATACAGGGTCGCTAATAAGTCTGGAAACGGTCGATTATCGGGAAAAATATTTACCTTTTTCCCGCAAACGGTCAGGATCGTGTCTAAAGGAATGTCGCCCGTATACTTCCTAGAGGGAAGCTAATTCCAGCTGCCACCAATCCATCCTGCTATGACGGACCTCGACACAGAAGCAAACTGTCCTCTAGTCTAATGAACAGGCGGTACAATTCCTCTCTGGCCGGTGTAACTGATAAGGATAACACTTGGTTACCGGTTGGAAAACTTTCTTTTGACTCAGAGCAAGTATGTCCTTGGTTACGCTATAGTAAATTGCATGCTCTGAGTCAGAAGAAGATTCTGTAGGGTATCCATTTTCTCTTTATATAACTGGAATTGGGGTGCAATGAATGAGTTCTTAAACGTGGATTAGAAGAAAATTCAGTCGGATTTTCTATGCGAACCCTTATCCGTCTTGGATGATCCAAACACCGCCCATATACATAGTCCAGGAAACGAAACTTAAAATAGTATAAAACCTGTCAATTTTTTTCAAAGTGCATCAATTTCCATGAAAATCGAATTAAGTTCAAACTTACCCTTCACTTCAAAATCTATATTATTCCGATGGGCGCTCTACTTTTTTAAGGGGTGAAAACTACTGCTTTTTGCCAAAACCCATAACACTACAACATAAGGTGAGTAAAATTTGATTCAGATGAGTTGAGTAATGGGAGTCTTTGGAACATTATTTCAGAATATTTCAATCCTTAAAAATCAACCCTTATTGTGGTTAAATAAAAAGGTGTTTAAGATGAGGGAAGTCCTAGTCACACCTTATATTAGTTACCAGTACCTAGTGCTGAGAGGGATGTTAAATAAAAACAAGTATTTACCTTCAAAAAGTTAATAATTTATAATTGACAACAGTCAGTGTGTACAAAGTATGGTGTTCAATCCCCTTATAGATGGTGTATCAAACGTTGATATAAACATTAAACAGTTCATAGAGAAGAGGAGTGTTTGTCTATTTGTGCAAAGGGAAAAGTTCCGGGCAGCCGCGCACGTATAATCGTATCTATATGTCTCGAGTGGGGTCATATTGAACATCCCTATTTTCTAGTAAAAAAAACTTACTTTAATACGCTTCATTTTGATATAACCCATATGGTTCTATTCTGTTTCTTTAATTAAAATTCAGATTTTCTTATGAATCGCCTTGTATATACATTACATACTGTATAGGTATACAGGGTGGTGTAAGTGGACCATTAGAAGTATCTCAGGAACGGTTTGTAATTTTGATTCGGGACTCATTACTTTTTTTGAATAATCGATCAAAAGGATTCATTTACAAATATTTTCAAGATGGCCGCTTTTACGGTTGTATCAGAACGATACCGAAACTTTCTTATTTCAAATGGCACTCTTTTCTTATGGTATTTTTTTATTCACTTATAATTGCACAAGAGGTTTGTATTTTACCGAGTAAATTGGGGTTGTTTAGGTAATGAAAATCTGTTGCCTAGCAATTAGACGAGAAAAACTGTCAACTAATAAAAATGCGACACCGAAGGTGGAGCATTTTTAGGTTGACAGATTTTCGACTTCAGTTGCTAAAAGGCAACAGATTTGAATTGCAGCAACACAAATTTACTCGGTTTAAATACAAACCTCGAGTGTAATTCGGCAGGACAATTTAACGAACAAGAAATTCACCAAACTAATCAATTATTGACAGACGTCATCTAGTCATATGGGAAAGGATAATGCGATATTTGGTTCGAAAATGAATAAGTTACAGGTAACTTTTGCCGCTGTCAAAGTGACAATTGCCCTGCGGCTTATGCGATTTTATCAAGATTACGGTCCGGTATTAAGAAAGCTGATTGAACAATCCAGAATAAAAAATGGATGATACACAAACTAATAAAGGTTTAATACAAAAATCCAAGACATAGAATTTTAGTGAAAATACTACAAGAAATGAAAGCAGGACAAATTGAATAAGCACGAAAACAACAATAACAAGAGGAAAACGAAGAGCAACAAACACAACAGATTATTAAATCTAAAGAAAGGAAGAAGTGAAATAAGAGATCAAAAAGAAGAATGTGACAAAAAGGTTTTGCAAGAAAAGAAGATTGAAGGCTTACATCAGCAGGACGTTGCATTCACACAGTAAGTGGACTACAAAATCAAGAAAATAGAACACAAGATAACCAGACAGGAAAAAATAACCAATCAAAAGATAACTGGTCGAGAAAGCAAGGTAGGAAGAAATAGGGTAGAATTGACGAGATAAAAGAAGGCATTAGTAACAACCCGAATACGAGCACTATTATTTACAAGACTGAACAGATTAGAATCAAGAGATCAAGATCAAAAAAATTACCAAGACCGAAACAATTATCACCAGACGTCAATTACGGACGTGGAGGGGAAAATGATGGACCATACAGAAGAGGTTACGATGACCATGCAACATGGAGATACTGTCGGCGATCAGCATTGCGGAGACAATCACGAAAACTAAATTCGACTGGACTCATTGGCCAGCAACAATACCAGGAACAACAACAATTAATCAATTTTGTAAAATATTTTACAAGACCAACATCTGAAGAAAATAAGTTACAAATTAATGAAGCAATAACAAGTGAAGATGAAAGAAAAGTCATGGATAATACAGAAGAAGAAAGTACCCACCAAACCAATGGTTTTAGGAAAGGTGAGGGGAGTAATTCAACATTTTTTGGAAGATGCGGGGTAACATAGATGAAGAAATTTACGGTAGAGAAGAAAATTTAAGTAGATTAATTCAAGACGTACATCCAGTGAAGCAAAAAATTGAAGAAGATGGAAAGTAAATCGATAATTAAAGGAAGCCTAGAGGAGTAGGAGAGTACGGTGAAGAAAGTAGTATCTTACAAAAGAGAGTAGAAAAATTAGAAGCAGCTCAGAGTAAATGTATGATGGGGTAAGACATACCTTATTCAGGTTCCAAGGTAAGTGATAGTTTTGAAATCAAAAGCAGGAACCTAGGCAGAGTAAAGGTATGAAGGGGTAAGTTCACCACTCTGCCTAAGTTTGTGCTGAACTCGCTGTGAGAGCCTTTGATTGCTCAGAAAATCTTTTCTAGAGCTTTCAAGATCCTTATGAGCACTCCTCAGAGCTACTAAAGCTTCAATATACTATGCAGAAAGGCCCTAGAAATGTAGTAGAAAGATCACTAAAGTTCTGGAAACAATCTGGTATGAGCCTGGAAGACTCTGATAGAGATTTTTTGTGTATTCTAAAAACTCTGAGTATGTTGTTTTCGATTCAACTGTTCAGTTAGCTAAAAAAAAAAGGGGGTACTGTAACCGGCGATATGTTTATTCCCGGTAATTACCTTACGAATTAGGAAAACTGCAGGAAAACCTAATTCGGAGTAGCCGACAGATGATCGAAACTGATTTAAGAAAATTCCCATCTCTGTCACAGATGAAAAGTTCTTACCTCAGTCCAGATTCGAACACCCGACCTCGGGCTATGTATCCCAACGCTCTACCACTGAGCCATAGATTGATGAAGATGGATATTATAACGCGATTCGTTATATTTAGCGCCTGGTGCGGTACTATATGAGTGAGGACGCAAACGGAGCTTTTGATCTTACGAATTGTAGTATGTTCCCTACATATAAAAGCATAAGTCGTTTGTAAAATTTGCCCAGCAGCTCCTCTATACTATTGGCTCTGCCGAAGAAACCGAAAGGGTGAAGCATATACATAATCCGCAAAAACCGAAGAAGCTGCATACTGCAAAGAGTCCAAAGAAACCTAACACATTAGAAAAGCCAGTGAGACAAAAGAAGAAACTAAGAAAATCCGCTGTCAAAGAAGAATAGAAAACAAAAAAATCGAGATAGCTATACGATTATTGTTGTTACAATTCAAAACAAGAATAGAACACGTCCAACAAGCGGGAACGCAAGAGTTACAGAAGTAGAAAAACCCAAAGAAGTGGTTGATTACAAAAAAGCTGGAAATGTCGTAATATTTGTATGTACAGAGGACGGTAAATGTTCACCCAAGCTATCCTCAGTTAAAAAGTTTATTTGTTACTCAGTTGTAAACGTTGATTAACAAGACAAAACGCAAAACGGGTAAACGTCATGTTTAAACGCTACCGACTTGTAAAACTGACAGCAGACCTGTAAAAATTTTACAAGTTAGTAATTTCATTGGCCAGAATTAATGCGAAGTCTCTGTTACATGGATCACATGATATTTTAGACATTTCTTCAAGATCAATTTAAGAACTAATTATTTACGTTTACAAATGAGTAACAAATAAAATATTGTACATTATACGCCAGGTAATAGTTTTTACTGGCTCTGGGAGATGACAGGCTCGCCTAACGGCTCGCCAGTCAACTTC
>NW_022170509.1:19674250-19739716 GCF_008802855.1 Photinus pyralis
CCAGACTAGGCAGCCACGAACAGAGCAGCATTATGCATATCACATTATAAATCGATCTATCCTAAGGATCGTTAATAAACGGCAAAAGTGTAAAATTATGGAACATGTAAAAAACGGTTTTTGTTTTTTTACAAAATAAACACTGCCGTAAAAAAAAAAATTGTTCAGATCGCCCGGAAAAAAAAATCTTATCTTAGAAGATGTGGCCTGTAGAATCCATAATTTCAAACAATTCCAAGATTGGGGTCTACTAGTTCAAAAGTTACAGCCCTTTGAATTTCTTTCGAAATGGTTTCTAGCTCTATCTATACTTTGTGCATTGAAGAAGTCTAATCTCGAAAAAGTACGAATTGTTTTGAGATTCTACGCCCCTAAAATTAAATAGAAAAAAGTGTTTTTCCTCAGAGAATCATTAGGTGCGTTCTCGAATTTTTTGGTAAAAAAGGAAGGTGTGCTACACTGCCTTTTTTTGAGGCCCTAAAAAAAAAAACTTTCTCGATCGACCCGGAAAAAAATTTTTCTTAATAGAATGTGGCCTGTAGAATCCATAATTTCAAACAAGTTCCAAGATTGGGCTGCTAGTTCAAAAGTTACAGCCCTTTGAATTTTCTTTCGAAATTGGTTTTCTGATCTATAAACTTTTTTGATTCCTGTTAGTAGATCAGTATTAAGTCTGATCGAAAAAGTACGAATTGTTTTGGATTCTACGCACCAAAATTAATAAGAAAAATTCTTTTCCCGAGAAATTTTGGTGCAGTCGATTTTTGGTAAAAAAGGAAGGTTGTACACTGCCTTTTTTTGAGCCGCGAAAAAAAATTGTCTCGCTTTTTCGTAAGCGGTACAGAAAAAATTCCTTCCTTGGTGCTCGACACCATAACGAACCAAATAGCGAAAAAAGTAGAACAATAGCTCTTAACATAAAAATCTAGTAGCGTCTCAAAACGAGCGGACGGACGGACGGGGCCACAATAGCGCATTTTTTTTTTTTTTTGAAATGCGCTAAAAAAATGCTTTTTATCCCATAAAACAGCTAATCCGGCAATTCCAGTAAACTGGCATAGGCGAAAAAATTTTGTGCCGGACTACCGATCATCTATTCTACCTATATTTTAGTCTATAGTCGCACTATTTTGTATTGGTTGTAGGTACCAATTATTGCAGATGGTAAGAAAAAAACAATTCTGGTTAACTTTTTTGTGGAAATTATTATTAAATTCATTAAAAAAATTAGATGAAGACGAATTACCTGTCGAAATGCCTGTAATACTTCTTGACGTTGACTGAAATGGCGGAAGAGTAGATGAAGCGCCCCCGACACCAAGGATGGATAGTCATGCATTGTAAGATGCAGCAACACACGTAAGAATGTTCGTCCACCGTGTCCGTCAAGATCTAGGACTGCACATTCCTCGCTACTGCCGAATATACCCTCGGCTTGACTACCGATCATATCAAAGTCAATGTTTTTGTGCCTATGAGTTAGAGGATCTATGGTGTGTTTTTCGGCTTCATCGAATTCTTGCTTGAAGATACTCAAAAGGCAACTTATGCGATAATCCAATCTCACATCTAATATAAACTGCAAAATGAGGTCAAATCAAATCCATACCGTCGCGATGGTTAACAATTATTACCTGTAATATTTCTATTATTTTTAATTTGGTATCCATTACCAAGGGGTATTCCTTCAAAAATTGTGAACCTTTCACTTGACTACTAGTGGGAGTCACAACACCACGACCGACAGGACCAAGAGTCAATGAAGTCATCACAGCTCCCATATCACCTATAGATCGTAACACTCCCCCTTCAGCTAAGAAAGAGAAATATGTAAACATGAATGATCTCTGCATCATCAAAGATAGAGTGGAGTTATTTTGTTATGAGCTGTTGCGCAGTAGACCAAAGTGTCACGAATCCAAATTTACATTTTTTCATTTAGTACGGTAGACAAGACGCTAATCAGCATCACTGTCTTTGAATTCCGTTTTGTTATGAATTCAACAAAACGCTTATTCCAACAACAAACCCGTCCCTGTCGTTCCGGTACCCAACCGTAAGCTTTGTCATCAAACTTTGAGCGGAAATTCTATTTACATGCACATAATATTCAGTTCATTTATACCACAGTTCATAGAATTTTGTTTTCAATAGCGGACTTTCCGGTGCGCTTCAGAAGATATAAGGCCGCATTACAGGCTTCTGCCCACAGTTCCTTTGACAACTTGCTTGGATTCAGCATAGAAAGGACGCATATCACAATAATGCAGTTCTCTCGTTCTGCAACACCATTCTCCTGTGGTGTATAAGGTGAAGTAATGCAGTGCTCTATACCTCTGTGTGCAAGCAGTTTCGTTACCCTCTTGTTGTAAAATTCTTTTCATCAAAACCCATTTGTGGGTGTTGCTGCATAACAACACTGTGAATGATGAGTAACGGGCAAATACAGACCCTAGCAGCTATCAATTAGCGAAAACCGAAGTCTCTAGATAACCGAGGGGCCGAGATCTTGATAAAACAGACAGACAGACAGACGACGGAAAATCGAGTACATAAACGTTACCTTAATTTTGTTGTCTTACGCTAAAATCCGTAAATAAACATTTTTGTTAGTATCTATTGTGCACTATTCCAAATCGAAATTCAATTTTTGTTTAAATTTTAAATTGTGGTAGGGACAAAAGATGAATTACATCCAAAAAACAGTTAATAAACATTTTCATTGCAATAATAATTTGCGAGACCAATGTTTTCAAACTCGCTCCTTTCGCAATTCTGGCGACGCGCATCCTGCAGCTAATAACACGATAACTCCACTCTAGTACTGTACACAATAAACAAATGCAATACAGTTCAACCTTTTAGTTGTTTTACAACAAAGGCAATTAACAAAGCTCAACAGACGATACATAACTAAAGCAACAAATGCTATTTACCAAGTAAACAGAAAACAGAAGCAAACACACATATCAAATGACCCACTTGTATAAAAAAGTACCTCTCTCCTCAGTTACAGATGATTCCTCCGCTATATGTAAATAAACAGTACCAATTTAGTATGATATGTACCCCAAACATAATACGGCATGAATACTACTTACAATCGATATCGCCAGTGGGAACCCTTCCATGCATATAGTCGTTCTCCGAAATGCAATCAAGTATACTAAGCAACGTTTTTGTTAATCGAAGCAGATCAGAGAAACTATAAAATCCAAAATAGATCAATTCCCGCGCTAATTTCACCACCTACAATATGAAGAACTTTCAAAGATGTTTTAATGCGAATCCGTTACAGACCTCAAAAGTCAATCTGTTTTGTTCTTGATCACCAAAAGACCACATTTTTGCTACAACGTTGCACAGGTAATCTTCGACGAACGCGATCGTAGAACAAAACCTTGACCTCACTACCTCCTTGTTAGGATCTGGAGTTTTATTACTGTCATAACTACAAATGGGTACAATTTGTCAATCGATAACTGATATAACAACAGGAAGAAGGGGGGAGGAGGGGGGACTAAATAATTTTGGGAGCCGGTACACTGTAAAATATTATGCATACTATTTCTGAGTGGAAGAAAATAATAAGAACGTTCCTCGACTTACTCATGAATTGACATCTTCGAAGGAATTTCAGACCATAATCTCGCATACTTCACAGGTGTAACGGGTTCTTGAGGATCTCTGTCAACATGAAGATGCAGCATTAATCGGCAAAACGACGCTCTCAGATCATAATTAACAGTCTCATCCGCCATACATTTTAAAATCAGATCTATATCAAGATGGGGCGATAAATTATTTAAGGCCAGATATTGTCGATTTAAGCACATATTAGAGAACAGATCCAACTGATGTCTGTAATAATCCAAAATCGCTTGATCATCGCGACTGCCCATCTTGGCGCCCTGGCACAACTCTACCAGTGCCCTCGACTTTTGTCGATTCTTCCACAGTAAAATAATTTGCTGCTCCTCGACCAAAGTTACCAAAGGTTCCATCTCCCCATCCTCGCTCTCTAGCATGCCATCCTCCTGAATTTCCTGCACCTCGACTTGTGTTCTCATCATACGAGTCTCTAGCAAAATATCAGAGTTCTTTTGACTAAGAACGCTCTTACATATCAATTCTTGCGTAACAGGGATCGCCTTTTTATTCGAGATGCATAAGTCGGATAAATAATCCAAAAATCGAGATTCCCAATTGAACATATTCTTCCGCACCAACCCGACAAATGTTTCAATCTCAGCGGCAGTTATGTGTTTCTCTAATAGTTTACGATTGTTATGCAGTAACGCCGTAATAGTGTCCTCAGCTAAGATGTCATAACCAATTTGTTTTTGCATAAACCCGAAGTGTTTCGCGATGTATTCCTACAATTTTCAGGTCATAATTTTTACTAGGTCTGAATCTAAAGCAAATCACCTGATTTTTACGGTAATCTTGTTGGCTTAAACGTAGTATACGGTAACAAAGGCGAAATATGTATTTATAGGGGGCGTGTTTCGGGTCATTCAACTCTTCTATTTTTAAAAATGGTGGCTCCCCATTTGGTGAATCGATAAATGGTCCCTAAAATAAATTTCGAAATGTTAATTGTTCATTTTGTTTCAATTTTTGAGGCTCCGCAGAGGCAACATTTAGGTTCTTTAGTAACTCACTTTAGGGGCAGAGAAGATGAATTGCTATAGACCACCGGGGCAGTTGCAGAAAAATGGCTGGGGTTAGCATGGCGAACTGCTTTTTATGCTTAAGGCTCCTCTGTAGGCAATTTGTATTTCAGTGTTATTGTAATTGGTTAGACTACCAACAATACACACTGCTACATGATCTCCTTGAGTGAAACCAACGATGTATCTATCCTTCTCAGTTTTGCATATTCTCTTCATTTATTGTTAAACACAATAGACCATGTATAATGATCAAGGACTAATTATGTAAACAAGTTTATCGAAAAGCTGTACAATATTTGACTGGAGATGCACAAATACCTATTTCTGTTACCGTTGAATAAATTACTTATTCAATGCATTTACTGCATTTTTCTATAATGACACCTTCTGTAAATTGCCTGGTTTTCAGATAATTAGTGGACTAGATTAGCATTGTTTGTTATAACATTTTTTAATTACCCCTTTATTTCTTGTGATTTGTTCTAATCATTTTTACTGATTTATAGATTTTTATAGTTATTAGGTACATGTGCATGAATGAATTCACTTAGGTATGGTAGATCCTAAAAAACCGGCACTTCGAACACCTAAAATAAATCTTTCTTTACTTATATATTATACAAGGGTGAACAACAACCAAAATTGTAAGTTTTTCATAAAAATGGTAGCTAACATTTAAAATTCTGTTACAATGATTAAAAGTATAACATTTATACTGATTCTAAATAAATCCTTATCTTTTCAAAAATTAATAACAATTGTACATTTAGCGTATTACTTATTTATATCTATGCACGACCCATGGAGAATTTTTCCGAACATCTTTTGTGCCGTAAGATGACTTCACTTTTTTGCCCTGAATTCAATGGTAAAAATAAAATTTACTTGATCCTCCTATTTTTTGAGGGACAAATATTCCTGTTGATAAAGTTGATATCAGTCCATATTGAAAAAAGAAGTAGGTAGTAGTAAAACATTTACCGGTTTCTGTCGCTACATAGTATTGGAAATTTGAAAAAAATTCGCCAAGTTGATGTGAAGTTTGTGGGACTCCATCAAAAGGTATTCTCAAACGGAAAGATAAATAGTCGAATTTTTTTAAAAGTGCAAGAATTTTTTTATATCCAACATTTTCATTAACATGAGCAGAACAGTGACACTTTGTTTTAAATAAAATTGTCAGTGTCGGCCATTAGTTATCGTATCCCGCTTAGGAATTTAACTAAAAAGGGGAATTGTATTTATATCGGTAGCGTTTCTTTTATATAACATACCACGACGTTTCGTATGTTTATGTTCCGCTAATAAGTGAAAAAATGCCTATGTGTCATTTGTTATCTATTGGGCGCAACTTTATGGAAAGCAAAGGGCATGTGCATCTTTTGCTTTTGGTCGCATTTCTCGAAATAGATAATTTTCACGAAGACTTACTCTTAGTCCAGTATGCAGATAATTTTGACCTGCAAAAGGTGGTGTAAAAGATTTTATTGTTTTAAATGGTCCATTTGGGTCCAAATAACATGTATTTGAAGAGTACGCACACATTTTTTCCGGCCCAACTTTTGGCAGCCAAAAAACCTCAAAATTTTGGGCATTTTTTTAGTTTTTCGCTTAAAACCCGAAAACGGTCCATATTTTATGAATAACACTTCTTTAGAAAATTAAAGAAAACAAAATTATGCGCCAATAAAAAAACAAACAAAATCGGTCCAATAGAAAAATTTTTACAAGCGATCAAAAAACGCCCATTTTTCCCAACGAATTTCAAAAATTGGTCCAATTTTAAATTGTTGGTACTTTTTGAACTCTCTGATTGATGTTCTACAATCTTTAGGGAGGGGGGGTAGTGGATTTTATCGTTCCTTTAGGAGCCACAACGCATTAAAAAAAGGTTAACTCAGTTCTTTAGAAAAGTTGGAAAAAATGGGCGTTTTTTGATCGCTTGTAAAAATTTTTCTATTGGACCGATTTTGTTTGTTTTTTTATCGACGCAGAATTTTGTTTTCTTTAATTTACTAAAGAAGTGTTATTCATAAAATATGGACCGTTTTCGAGTTTTAAGCGAAAAATTGAAAAAAGTTCGAACGTTTTGAGGTTTTTTGGCTGCCAAAAGTTGTGCCGGAAAAAAATTGGTGTGCACTCTTCAAATACATGTTATTTGGACCCAAATGGACCATTTAAAACGTTAAAATCGTTTACACCACATTTTTCAGGAATCGGCCCTTCTGACTGCTCCGCATACTGGATTATCTGAGGAAACTGATAATTTTAGATGGGAAATAAAATGCTACGCTTCTGGTAGTTTGAAAGCATTGTTATAAAACAAGAGTTCATATTCAGCACTACTTATGATATAATATGTGAAGTACCTAGTATTGTACGTACCTCATTATAGGATTTTTTTTGTTTCTTGAAGCATCCTGATGGGATGCAAAAGGTTTTAGAAATAAAAAATTATTTCCAATGTACCTATAATAGGATATCCATTTTTCGTCTTGGGAATACGTGTCATTATGATTTACAAATCAACAGCATTCAAATAAATAAATAATAAATAGTAATTTATCTAATCCATATCATTAGGAACGGCATAACAATGTGTAGGGTAATGCCAGGTAGTTTCTTTTGTTTTCCCTTTCAAGTAATGAGTTGTCGCCTCAGGCGTTATAAGTGCAATTTGAGTTGCCTATCCTTACGTTAGCGTTTTGATTTTTTTCTGAAGATCGCGAAACATATTTTTTTAAATATATGCCTTATCATAATAGATGGAAATAATATCTTTAAGTACCGCCGTAAGAAATACTGTCGGATTTCCAAATTGGTGCTGTACGTTTTTCTACCCTCATTACAACGGCTGTTATCTACAAAAAACGATTTTTCTATTCATCGATCTTCATAAAAAACTAAGACCGATATTTCAATTTTTTTAAGTACCGCCGTTCTTTTCATCATTGCAAAGAATATCCACTATCGACAATTTGTTAGACTTCAACTACAAAAGCAGCATTTCATAAGAAAGTTTAGCTATTTTTCCAATATGGCGCATTGACTACAGAGGAGCCTTAAGTAGCAGAAATGAGATGCATTATTAACCCTCATATAGTGTACATTTTTGAACCAATTTCACGAAATTGATGGCATGTAATGGAGTGCAGATAAAAACCCACATGGTTACAGTGTAGAATTGTGCCAACCTTTTTTAAGATACCATTAGCTCAATGCTAAGGATTCTTGATAATTACCATAACGCCCTTGACTACAGTCTCCAATTTAAAAAATGATATACCTACCACCTTAAAAGCGGTTTGTGTTGAGCCGAGTCGTTGGTACTTCAAAAATGTAGGTAAGGGCTTTCTTTTGCAAATGTGATCATTGTATATAGAGAGAGAAAGAAGAAATTTGAACTTGAAATTAACTAACTCAACTGAAAGGTGCTAGAATTTCATAAATTTTGGATACACATAGAGTAAGAAAAAAGATACAATGTTGGTAAGAACTTACCTGCAATATTCGAAAAAGTTGCTTCAAAATAGCTTGCTCCCTAAGTAATTTTTGACGATCACGATTTGGATTAGTAACTACAAGTTCTAGGGCTTCCGTCTTATTTTGCTCGTTCTCTAATTCGGCAACAAAATAAACTATATCCTGCAGGAGGGTTGTGACTGCTCTATAATAAGGCAGTTATTGGAGTTCAATATGGCTCATTTTACCTTCTTTCGTTGTGAGATATAGTACCGCGTTCTAATGTTGATGATAATGCAGAAAGAACCTTACAAGCGTCATTTGCGAAATCTAAGTCCCTAACTTCCACTGGCGACACAGATATAATGGCAAAGGCTTCTTTGTCTTCTTTGATTGGCGCACAACCAACTTTGGACATAACAGGTTTGTCTTCGTCTTTATCAATAGGAATCGATGTGGAATGTACCCAGGAATTAGTAAATAAATGATGTAAACGTACGTAACTAGATTGAGGAACATAGGAATCGGCTCTGGTCAAAGTGGTAGGATCCAGTTCAAACAAAGAAGCAATTTCGTTAGAATAAGCGACAGGCACTAAGTGATACATATTTGTATCTCCTGATCCTTCGATCCTAAGCTTGGCACGCATTTGATCCATCGTCTGATCAGAATCTACATCTGCTGCTAGATAGCGTCCGGTTGCGAGATGTTTAAAACGGAATATCGAATTCCAATGTCCCGCACCACCTCGGCACGGATCGTGTTGGACAACTTCTATTTCCCACAACGCTTTACTGCTGGTCGCCGCAGTTGCGCTGGTTCTCCCAGTCGTGCGCAAAAAAACGTGATGGGTTTTCTTATATTCGTCCATTGTTAAAAACTTCTCTTGCTCGGCGTGAAACAATCGTACCACATCCCCACCCTTCAGTACATCTTCCGCATTCTCACGATGTTCCATAAATAACGTCACTTTCCAGGACGTACTACCGTTCACAACATTTACCTCTTTACAACCGGGATTATCAAGAAGTTCGTGATTTGCAGCAACGTGCAAAACCTGCTGTCCGGCATTAACCGGATTTAGTATGACCTTATCTCCCAAGACGATATTATCACCGGTGGACCGCAATTTATAAAATGGCATTATGTAAAACCAGGAACCTTCGTTTCCATTTCCATCTAAATATACTCTCATTGCATTTTTCTCCAACAAAGCCGGCAAACGTTTATTTACCGTTAAGTACTTGTTTGACTTTAAGTGTAGAAGCTACAATGACGTAAATCAGACGTTGAAATAAAACACAAACAATTCGAAAGTAGCACTACTTGATGAGTGACTACTTCTTTCTCTCTCACACTTCTCGTTTCCTTCTTTTTGCGGCAAATTAAACTAATTAGTCGCGTGACCGATGAGATGATTTTACTCCCGTGCAAAAACCTACAGTGCATACCGAGCCATAAGAAGTAGTCACGTCAAAAAAATGAACTAAACCAAACGAGTTTTCAGTTGGTATTTCTGTCGTGGAAACGTGTTCGGTTTATGGTAATGTCTCCGTATTTCAATTTGCAGAAACCCACCTGAACAACACTTCCATATTGCACATTTGATCCCAGTAGTTTCTTATTTTCACCTTCGTTCTGTTTCTTTTCTATTTCCGCCGCGTGCTTAACACCAAAAACTGATTTAGTGATAAAGAAAAAGCGCTAACAAACACTTACGTGTAAACGTTTTAATAAGTTTGTATCTGTATTTGAACCCATACTTTGTTTTGCAGCTTTCCAAAACTGTTTTTGAGCGGAATACCGGTTCATAGGGCATATTTTAAATTGGCAATCTGAAAAGGGCGCCATATAATAGAAATAAGTTGGTCAGAGTAGCCTTACCTCGAAATTTCTTAGGCGGATTATTCAAATCTCCTGCTTCCGGACAAACAACGCATCTATCATCAACTAAACTGAAACAAAACTGGCGATGAATTTCAAGAAAATTGCCTAAAACCAGAGCTTACAAAAATGTACCTAAATACTACTCTGACTATGTATAATATATATCTTTAAAGCTAACATATTGTTTTATTCTAACGTTGTAGGTAACTTTTAAAACAAACATTGAAACACTATCCATTTTCAGTGTAATGCAATATGCATTTAGGAAAGGTTATTCTGCTAATTACGAAAGTGTAGAACGGACAAGGTAGTTCAAATTAAGTAATCGTAAAAGTAAAACTAATACCGAATCAAAAATTTGTTTTGCGCATGCGCAATCCAATTTTTTTATTTGTTGAGACATTTAAATGAAATGTTGTGTGTATAGGCACTTCAAATGACAGTAAAACTAATACTAAATTAAAAAATTTGTATTACAAGCTATGTTGATCTGGTGGAACAAAAATCAACCCCTTAAGGTGTGTTGTAAAAATGATGGATGCGTGAAGATCTCGAGGATCGTTCGGTATTGAGTTGTGCTTATAAATTCTATACGTTAACTTTTTTATTTGTGAATTTTTTTGGTTCAATGGCTGAAAACGAATTTGGCTGGAGTAACTAATTTTTTCGGACAAAGACTGTTAATGTCAAAATGCGCTTTTTGTAAAATCGTTTACGATTACTTTTTTAACTTGTCATCTTGGCCATTTACTAACCAAATTGGATGAAGGGCCTAGGCCTAGCCAGTACCATATCAAATGTAATGTCACCACTTTGGCACTCTTGATTATGTATAGAATGAAGAACACTTGGTGGCGATGTTGCCCCTAGGTGAACTTCGCCCTTTAGATCGTCATCTAATAAAGACGTTATTATTGTCGGTGTTTCTTGTGAGAACTCAGGTCTAGCCTGGTTAACTAATCGCACGGATTAAAATCAAGTAACGATTAGTATCTGTGTCTGGTGCAGTGTTATGTCCTTTAAAAAAAAAAAAAAAAACGTGCATTGGCAATCTAGGGATAGTATGTAATTCATACTTACCAACATACGTATTGATGGGCACAATAGCCAACGCTATCAAAAAAGAGGAAAACAAAACAGAATCATTATAATAATTCCTGTAATTTTAATAAATGGATTTTATTGTGTAAGTGTTTCTTTGGCTTTGCGTTTGGGTTGAATACGAGTGGGTTGTGATGGTATGTTTCTGTGAAGAAGGAGTTTTGTGTTTTTTAACTGTGCTGGGGCGTGTAACTTTATTGGGTGGACCTGTCTTTGTGGTGCATGTTGCGTTACTTGTATTTATGGTGTTTCTTTGTTCTTGAGGTTGTATTTGTGAGGTTGCTTGGGTTTTTGGTGGAGATATTACAGTATGTTGTGAGCATGTAGTTCTGTTAAGGTTTTGCGTTTCGGTTGAATACGAGTGGGTTGTGATAATGTGGTGTGTTTCTGTGAAGAAGGAGTTTTGTGTTTTTTAAATGTGCTAGGGCGTGTAACTTTATTGGATGGACCTGTCTTTGTAGTGCATGTTGCGTTACTTGTATTTATGGTGTTTCTTTGTTCTTGAAGTATTTCTGTTGTTGCATGGGTTATTGGTGGAGACATTACAGTATTTTGTGAGCCTGTAGTGCTGTTAAGGTTGTTGCGTTTGGGTTGAGTACGAGTGGGTTGTGATATATTATTATTATTATTATTATAGTCAGAGTGTATTAACTCGTGCATGTTCTGGCTCGTGTTCTAATGTTTGTATATTCAAATGAGGTCTTTATTCAAGATCAAGTCTCGCCAGGATGGAGACTCCCCTAAAACTCAACGCTAACCAAGATGCCGCAGGTGGCAGCAATTGAACCTAGTGCGAACTTAATTCCTATAATTCCTATTGATAAAGCACAGATATTTCACGTTAAAACTGACAGCTGTGTGCACCGACACGGCCGGCCCGTTTTTTTTTGTTAAGCTGAAATTAATCAAAACTTACCTTCAATGAATCTTACTACTCTTCAGCGAGCGCCGACAGTTTCTGTAAGCTGAAATTAATCAAAACTTATCTAAAAATCACATATGACAGAGAAAGACTTCTTCCTTGGCCTTGCTCAGCATAAAATGATTTTGATAGTAAGATCTTTCAATGATGCAAGAAAATGTATATTTTGCATATTTGTTTTGGTCCAATACACATGTAACTGAGTTCTTACATACCAAGATAAATCTATTATTTTATACATCATCATAACCCCATGTTTAAGATTTAGGATTGAGGGATTATGCTATGGTTGTGGGGGAGAATCTTACCCCTGCCCATACTAAGCTGCATTCTTTTTACGACCAGGAGTCTATGGACAATTTCAAAAGCATTTGGACTCCTTCGCCTACCCCTACTTAACACCAGGTAAGTACAATGAGTAGTATCAGGTCACCAAAGCAAGCAACATAAAAACTGGGAATCGGCAAAGGAACCGCACTGTACACATTGAAATTTAGTGTAAATTGTAAGTGGATATATACGAAATTAAAATTTGGTAGGTGGAGAGAACCAGAACAAACTTGTTCCCAATAAACCAAGGATCCGAAAATTTGAATTTGAGAATACATTTTCAAAGATCTAAAACAATCCAGATTTTGAGTGATAAAAGCATTGCCAGAATTTCCTGTATGAATTTAGTAGATAACAGTGACTGTGGTAAGTGAATTAGCTATGGTGCATTCGAGTGCATCATTACTCTGGAGTTCCCTATACGGGGGATCTGAGACTTCTCTCATAAGGTTTAAAACAATGCTAAATACGCAATCCATGATGAGTTGTTGTTGATGAGCATTTAATCTACAAATGTGCAAGAAATCCTGAATCAATAAAATAAAGAAATGTTTATTACTGCTTTCAGAAAAACAAACAAAAACAAAAAATATTTAAAAAGTATCCTTAACTAATTGCACTAGGCATTGGAAGAATGTATTAGATAATAGTGGAATGCGTCAGTGTATGGGGGTGCATAACCAAGACAAAAAATCAGATCTAATCAAATAAGATCCATATACATATAAATAATTTTAGGGTGTCTTGATCCCATAGCAGAAAAATCATATTATCATGACGATAAAGGCAATTTGATCATTTTCTCAATGAAACTAGTGCAATTGCAAATTCCAGTTGCTAATGAGATACAAGAAAAAGATATTTATTTCTAAAGAAACTGCACACATATTGAATGAAGAATATACGTCAAGCTTGTGTTATGTGGGTCGCCTAAACCGCAGGTGAGTTGAGTGATATTACTTATATCATTGATTGTCCTTTTCCTCCTGAGAAAATACTTGCTATACAATTCACGATTTCAAGTTAGAAGGTGATGTGAACAAATTAACACATAAAATGACCTAGAAAAATTTGATATTAGAATCCACAGCAATGGTGAAACAAGTGAATGTGCGTAGAAATATATATACACAACCTCGCATATAACCTTCCAAGTTCCCTTTGAAGTGATGGATTATGACCAGCCCTATGTAATTTTAAACCGCAATAGTACACACACGAAACGTCCACGCTGGCTGGCTTATTCTGATGCAGCTGTCATATATCGCCAGCACCTACACAAATGCAAATTGTAACAAGTGATGAGATTTACAAAAATAGATCAAGGCATAGCTCTATTAATAACATAAATCTAAATCCTATCAATAGTCTTTGGCAAACTATAATAAATTATTAAATGATCGCAATGTTAGAATTTGGGCCACACTTTCCTTTATGCATACTTAAAAATAATAGGCAACACTTATTACTAAAGTGGCTCCTTAATTCATTAATATTAAGTGCCACTTCATTATAATCACGCATCATTGCTATTAAGAAATAAACTCCAGACACTTAAAAGTTTGCGATAAAAGTAGATCAAACTTACCCTAAAGTGCTTAAGAAACCGCAAACATTTCCTTCTGCGTACAAGGAAACAATGTCCCCAAGATGCAGAAGACTCGAAGAACCAATTTCAACCATTATTCCTATTTGTTATTTAGACTTCTTAAATGTACCATTCACCAAACACTGAAAGACAAATATTGTAACTAGAGTAAATATTTACCAGATACAACAACAATATGACATAAATTATGAGGTAGACACGTCAAACATTGATAAAAGACACCGAAAAAGCCCTTTAATTAAGGCAAATTTGAAAATAAAAAAATAGGTTAGAACAACAAATTGATCTACTTACAAAATAGTGTCTATTTACTACGTAAATGTCGCACTAAGATGAGGTAATTTAGCCAGATATTCATTTGAAGCTAATATTAGTAACATTACAAAATATCTTCAAAACTGCAAAAATATAAACAAAAACTGATAAACATCAGTCAAAATAGAGAGCAGGTAGGTATAGAGACGGTATCGCCACAATCTCGCCCTCTATGAGCACGTGCCGTAAACGGAAAGCAGGAAGTTTGAAATTGTTTTTAACAATTATTACATAAACGCCTAATTTGCTATAAATAGGGTCACAATTTTTAGGCACTTTTATAGGGAAGCTGTCCTGTTGCGTCTCAAAAAAAATTCGCAAAAAAGAAATGTTTCACTACGAGATTGATTATAAGTTTCCATTGCTGTCTGTCCGTCTGCACGATCTTTGTTTAGAAACGTCCGATCGCTTTGAAATATGGTACATATGTTCTTAAGGATCGCTATTGATTTTCAGCTCGCCATAGTAGATGCGTGAGGATTTCGAGGATCTTTTGGTATTCAATTGTATCGGATTTCTTTACCAACCCATCACCTTAGATCATTATGATCTAAGCCCATCACCTTTTATCCAAATTTCTCATAGATTGTAGAAGAAAGTTAGCATTTAAATGGGCCAAACGCGGCTCCACACAACTAGACCTAAAAGAAGCCCACTGCCCACCATCCACGAGATTAGTTTAACTTGATACACCCTATGGACTATCTAATGTCTGTCCGTCCTACCACGGCATCACATGACACTGATCTGCCTCAGCCCTCAGCTTAGTCACTTTCGACGAACATAATGGCAATGACAAATAAATAATAAATAAATAAATTTAAAATTGCATTGAAATAATATTTATTTTTGGGAAATTAAATCTACACTTTAGTTACTATTTGTCCTTTAGGTACAGACACGCAACGCATAAATTAGTGCGGTAGCTTTCGGACAATATGGATAAATATACACTTAAATTTGTATTCTACTCTACTTACCCCCGAAACAGGATCTTTTGAAATTTTTCTCGTTTAGGTACATCAAAAATAATGTGGAAGATTTGATGTATAAAAACAAAATATACTCTCATTTAGAACCAACAATGAACTCAAATCTAATCAAACTAGCGGTTATTTACAATCACGGTGCTAATTCATTATCATGGTTAATTTGATATAATAGAAAGATTAATTATGGAATGCTAATTAGCTGTTTATATTTTTAACATCTAAACGAGCATTACTTTTCTTAAGTTCCGATGCAGTTAATACAATAGTGATAATTACAATTTGGTACACCTAGAAGAGACATACCTATTGGATGACCCTAAACAGTGTGAAAAACTACCTACTGATGAAATGTAAGTACCTATAAGACTACGAAGCTAAAGACCTTTGGTGTCGTTTTAACTTATGGCATTAATTTTGGATTAAGATTTGACAGACTCCTTTGCTATTTTATTTCAAAATTTTATATAGGAGATAAGCTGCCACAAATAGTGATGTATTACGTTAAAACCTGGCACATGACATAATTAGGTATCATCATTGTTTAAAAACAATGGCATCACCTATAATGTTAGAACCAGACACACTATCAGAATGGGTAAGTCGTTACTATAGGAGATCAGGTCTGTATAACCAGACGGGATTCAACACTACCTAGAACCTTAGTGCTAGAACCATTGACTAAAAATAGTGTAGAGAGAGTGTAGGTACTCAGAGGCAAAATGGTCTCAAACCTACATACTGGTTGTACCAAACCTACTGCGCGGCAGGAGGTGGGAGACAAAAATACATGTACAGCATTATATCAATCTCTAGAGGTTTAAATTATGGAACTGGGATTGAAATTGAACTGCCGGTGTCGTTGGTAGGTCCTGTGTGGTCATTGGGAAAAATTATGGTCTTGAACATGCCGATCGGAAGGCCAAAATGAGAAAGTATATAAAGGAAAAACAAGAGTAAAGGAGAATCGAAGTAAAATTAGATCTTAACATTGCAGTCAAATACGTTGCATTGCTCATAGAGGCGTGTCAGCCTAGTTTTAGTTCTAATTTCGGTTGCGGATAGCCTTTCAGCCTATTTTAGACCAAGGGATGGTACGGCAGACTATTTAAAACCTTGAGTGTTGTTTTAGGTAAAAAATCCAGTAAAAAATCGCTTATAAATGCTTTTACAGCTGTTTTGTGCCTACAAGTTTCTCAGCATGATCCTGACAACGATTTCCTCCTTTACCTCAATCATCTTGGCAGTTTAAGCCCTGACGGTTTGTTGAGTTCGGCGTTCTGTTCAGCTCCTTCCCAATTGGCGTTTGTAATTATCTCTTTCTGGAGACGCACCTCTTCGCTCCTTTTTGTAGGAAATAAAATGCTTATAGGATAATGGTCATCATGTTGAAAATCGTCATTTTCGTTTTTTTGTTGGCAACAGAATCCTCAACCAAGTCTCCGCAAACAGCAGTTAGTGGAATACCAATTTCCAGTGGGAGATAATCAACACCATTTTCCATAAGTAGAGGAGCAAACAACAGACTCAAACTAACATCTATGTAGAGCTTCGAAAGCAACTCTAATGATGGAGTACGAATGCCTATCAACGCTTGTGATTTCGGTAAGCTTGCAACAAGAGATCACAAATCATTATTATTTGTTGTTAAAGTATCATTATGCTTTTTTGTTTAACCAATATATTATGCCAAAATGTTGCATAAAATTCCTCATATTATCATTGAATTTAGATTCATTGAAATGCTGCAACATTTGTTGGGTTTGTGCATAGAGCTTTGAATATAGACTACGGATGTGAAGGCAGCTCTTCTTTTCCTGAACCGTATCAAGACAAATGAGACTCACTCCATATGGTTCGCATAATCGAAGACGTAGAGTATAAAAGGGAAACTGGGAAAGCACAATCATTGAATCAATGGCACAATATTATTTTGGCTGGTAGGTAGGCAACACATCATACTCATAGTTCTGAAAACCAGTCTGTTCTTTTTTAGATTATATGGAGATTTGAAATCATAGTTTCCTACGAGAGAGCGTCATTAATGAAGTCGATCCACTAGATTAGGCCATTGAGGGAAAATTGCCCCTTCAAATGGGAGAAAAACTTTGGTCCGGCTGGTGGGAGGTCTTTTCTACATCCATATTTAGTTCATATTTTGTATGTACATACTTTCAATGCACATTATTAAAAGAAGTAAACATAATTATGCCTTAACGTGCCTACATTTATTAATAAAGGTGTCCTTTGACGAACATATATTTTACAACCCATATCGGTACCTAGACGAAGCGTAGGTGCCTACCATCTGACGAATAAGCTGTAATGTGAACTTGGTGATGTACCTGGCGGTTAAGAACACTAGAAAATGATATTATTTATTGTTAAATACTACTACCACACCCCCTACTCACAACAAAATGATTAGTAAAATTTACAAATAGGAGTTCAACATATATATGGACGACGTGATTTGTATTACAGCGTAATTTATAAATTATTTTGTAATATAAAAGCATTTCAGTGACGCAGCTTAAAATTGGCAGCGAGAAGGCAGGACTTCAATGGTGGATCCCTCAAATATGTTAAATAAGTATGTAAACACAGCCATGCCTTGGAGGATCATCAAATCACAGCATTGAAATGTTACGAGTTATCGAAATCTAAAGTGTCTCCTTTAAAACACTTGCAAAATATATATCTATATTACGTTTTTTAAAAATATATTATATAAAGAACTAGTATTTGAGGAACCTCCAGAAGTTAATTTCTTTCATTTCATCATAGCTACACCACCAAAAAATTATATGCACAGTAAACCAGGAATTCATAAAATTATATTCTAAGAGTGCTAACACGAGACACATAAATAAAAACATATTTAACTAGGCAATAACACAAACTGTATACAAATCGAGGAAAAGCTTTTTATATAGCTATCTTATTAAAAACAGTGAATAATTATACACTTAGTTTGTCTTATCACTATGGGTTATAATACAGTGAAATTAATGGAATATCGGCTTATATAAAAATAATTTTCTCTGTGTTATAACAAACAGAAATTATACATTTTTATATTCTGTTTTACATAAAGATCATATTTTAATACTCGAACCTAAATGCACCTATCCTTTACAAAAACATTAAAAACACACTCAATATATGAACTAAATGAATTTACATAATACAATTTACGTTTAATATTAACAATGAATTTTCACATCCTACAAAATGGGGAAACGACATTGGCAGTTTCATACATTTGTAATGGCTAAGTAAAGTAGGATTTAGAATGGTACGTCTTCTTAGGTTAAAATTTTTGGATGTTTCTACAAGATAGTAAAAAAATACCTAATTTAAGGGAAGGGAGGAAAGCGAAACACAGTGTCTCCTTCGTCATCCATATCCAGCGGGATGCAGCCGGTCATCTTTCTAATTTTGAAATTTGTATGCCTCAGATTTGACCCAACATTGCCACTTTTGCTATATTTTTATTAATTTTGATCTCTAATAAATTATCAAAATGAAATGTGGTATAAAGATGCAGTTGCAGATCACCTAAAAACAGATCAAGAAGTGAACAGTTTCTATCGTTATCATTCTTAAATTATTCACCGCCCTTGTTTCCCCAAAGCATGTTTAATTACCTTAGAAAATAACTAATTAATTTGTAGTTCATAGTTTTAGATGCAATTACATGATCTAAAATAATTGTTTGAATTTGGTAGATGACCAACAAAAAATGTGGTCAATTTAATTGGGCTCAATTGTGAACTTCGATTTGCAATGATAAACAATACAAACTAAATGATAATAAAGAAAAACAAGCAAATAAATAAAATTCGCGTATATTTACAGCCTTAAATAAAATTAAAATATTAATACATTGTTTTTAATAACGATTAATATTTATAAAAATATGTTGGTAATCTTTGCATTACAATACAATTCCTTAAATACGAAGGTAGCGCAATTTCTTTTCCTGTGATTTTTTTATAAACAAAAATGATAACTAAAGGATAGTAAGAAAAGAAACTGTCAAATAATTTACTCGCATTAAATTATAATAAATAATAAACTTCAATTTGTTATCTTTAGTCACTAGAGAAATTAATGCAGGGAGGATGGGGAGTAAGGAGGTTTTAACATAATTAAAAACTTGATCCCCTGTGTTAATTTGCGAGGGCAATGATTAATTTCTCTTTATATTATTTAAAAGTGATATGTAGTTAGACTTTAATATATTCCCCTTTCCTCCCCTCTCATTATACCCGATTTGTAAATCATTAAATAAGAATTAATTCGGTCAGAGTACTTACTAAATTATGTGATGCTATTGCACTATTAATTACTCTAAAGTAATATATAATATATATTTTAGTCATCGATAATATATTAATATAGTTAATATTTGAGACTACATCTGGGCACTGAAAGGTACATTAAACGCTATACAACTCCTATTCAGTGCCCACAGTATGGTCTGAATATAAGCGGTTCGATTAAAAAAAACAACCATGGTTTGCTCATGGTAATAATATGATTGAATTTAATACTCGATTATAAATTAAAATCAAACGAAATCGCCATATAGATAAATAGTGATTGTATTATACCTGATAGTGAATGCATTATAATGACATCATAAACCAACTAAATATCCCAAACTTAGAAACAAATTTATTGCTTACGTTTAATTTTTAGAAAGTGAGGTGTCTGGGACACACCATTTTCAGCTTTATAAATATTATGCCACATTTGTTTTTATCATACGCATTAACTAAATACTCTAAATTTTCACAGCTCTATCCAAACTATCATAGCAAAGTGTACTCGTGTGTAAAAATAAGTAAATTCTATATACAGGAATAAAAACTGTACAATTGTTATTAAATTTTAAAAAAAATTAGTCGCTAATTCTTTAAAAGAATACTTGTTAAAACACACAAGTGAACATTAAATGATTGGAGGATTCCAAACATCAACTGAATCAGATACAATTAAAACAATACGTGTATCGTTGTTTGTTATATACAATAATTAGTCATTAGAACTCCCAACTCAAAAAAAATCAACAAAAAAAAAATGGAAAAAAAACATTAAGCACATCACAATTTTATGGGTAAAAACCTAAGTATAAGACAACACAAATATTAATAAACGAGTTGAGCGATTGTAATGAGTTATAAGAAAACCTACGTTATAACTCCATATCCTCCGCTTCATTTTCTGAAAAGTCAGACATGCTCGATTCACTGTCTGAACTTAAATTATGTTCCTGACCTCTCAAAGCCTCTTCGGTGGCGTATTTACGTACATATTCTGGAATTTACAAAGTTCGTGTTACTAGCATAACTAAGAAAAAAATATATATTAATATCTTAACGACAAAAAACTAGCTGAAAGATACAGGAATGAAAGTTAGATTTCAAGTGTAGCGAGGTAGTGATTCACACGCTGCAAATTCAAAAGGTATTGTTTAAGTTTAAATTTGGACTTATTGATCTTAAACTGATCAGTAAATAAATTAACTAATTTCACGATTATAAATAAATGATCTTGTATACAAAGTGGTCCAGTGGTGTGGAATAGTAAATTGTGCATTATATTATTACTAGTATTATGAGAGTTGAGTACTGTGTCTTAAATTGTTCTGTTTTGCAATTTGCGGCAGGGGAAAACTACAGTATTTTATTTGATGTGATGATGTAACAATTTTCACAGAACAGATTTACGCCCGTTTGGGAATACAACATTTTTTCTGAAGTGAAGAGATTATATTATAATCGCCTTAGAGTTCAGGTAAGTGCCCCTTTTAGCAATAATGAAAAAAACTACCACAAGTGTGTAATAATCAAGCTCGAAAAAAAAACAGTAACGATAATACCCAAAATAAAGTGTGCAAAACAAATTGCTGCAATTGGTTTCGAGTTTAAAAGCTCGGCAAACTTCTAGTGTCTACTAGTAGAAACAATAATTTTTAATTTCCAGATTTTGTAATGGTTATTATACAGAATATAAATCATTAATTATATTATAACTTACATGTATTTAATAATAAAAAAAAAAAAGGTTTCAAGATTTAAGAACTATGTAAATAATTTCTATCAACTGCGCATTAATATCGGCGTATAAGCTTGATAGATTAAACAAAAAGTACAAGAAGCTTACCAGATACTTTTTTCTTGTATTCTTCAGGTTTGTGAAGATACATTGCTGCAGCGTCACCATTCAATGGGTCGATGGGATTAGGGTAGGTTAACAATTGTGGTAAAAAAGATTCAAATATATTTGATAAGTCTGCAACGGTTACGATTAAACGTTTCTACAGTATATACAAATCATACTCACCATATAAAGCAGTCCAAGCTTGATTAATTACATCTAGACAAACGGTTCCTGATATTTCATCTATGTTAGGGTGATATACTCTATTCATAAACCCAATACTAGGCGATTTAAATGGATAGTGTTCCGGTAAATGGACCCGTACTTTCCACACTCCTCCTTCATAAGGAGCTGCAAATTTGTCAAATTCAGTTTTCATATCAACCATTGCATTTTATAATGACAAATTACAAAATGTGTTACTAAAGTGGAATTAAAATACCAATTCACAATTCACTACTTGCTTATTCTAAGAGTATCATATTGACTGACACCAATTATATACCTAAGATCCAATGAGCCAGGGAAGAACAGTTGTCCGCATATCAATTCTTAGTAAGCAGGCGCAATTCGAACAGCGCAGCCCGAGGAGTCAATAAATAGCCAAGACTAAACGTAGTTTCATTTATTTACGTCCCTCCAGAGTAATTGTAATGCAGTCGATAGATGAGGTCGCCTAGTATAATGTTTTTACTTTCTAAGTTGAGGAGGTTTCTGCTATACCAACCAAACTCACTCCTCAGTATCAGTGTGAAAAGAGCGGCCAAAATTTCTGAATATACCCGAAGCGAAAGTAGACCTTGCCATGCAATGTTCTTTGCTTTAATTCATTTTCCACTAAATACTGAAACAATTCTACTTACAATTAAATAGAAAACCCTCCAATCAAACAGAAATACGAGTCAATGGGGGTTGAAGAAGCCACCCTCTCCAAAACGGCACATACTATCACGGTCAAATTTTAGGGGATGGTTAATGGTAATTCGAAAATAAATAATCAACAAAATACCCAAGTGCATTGCCGTTCAAGTGGTTGAAATACCCGCCCCCTTGTCTTATCTCGAAAACGGCACATTATTTATTATTTACTTCGAATTACCATTAACCAGTAAGTAGAATTGTTTCAGTATTTAGTGGAAAATGAATAAAAGCAAAACAAAATTGCGGGGCAAGGTCTATTTTCGCTTTGGGTATATTCGGAAATTTTGGTCGCTAGTGTTGGCCGCTCTTTTCACACTGGTCTCCTGAGTACTGTATTGAACAGCAAAGTATTCCATGAGCCTAAATTTAGTTTTTGGAAATTTTATTTTCAAATTTTCATAAACTGTTTGGAATTGCTATTTTCACAAGACTAAATTTCACCAAAATTGAACTTTTCGACACCCTAACTTGGGAGCTGGAAATTTTTTAAACTTTGTTTATAAAATGTGATATGGCAGCATACCCAAGAACCTAGTTATATTCCGTTGTATTATTGTGAAAACAAAATTATAAAGGAAACTCAAATCTTGCAACCTTATACCCGCTTATACAGTTGCAGCCGAGGTTACAGCTCATAAATAACAAAAACAACGCCAGCGAAAAAAACAAAAAATAACTACTCTCCAGCCTTGCATTCATGAAACTAGAGATCATACTATTTTGATGAAACCACCGGCATTCATGAACACAATGCATTTAGCTGCTTTAGTTACAACAATAAAAGTATATGAATAAACCTACTCAGCTCGACTGTTTCACCCCTAACAACATTTTAGTGCATGTCAAGCAGCCTGAAATGCTAGACTGGTAGCGAATCAGTCTCATAGACTTCCAACATAACAAGGGGGGTTAAACAGAATGGGTCTTTGATGTAAATGTTGTCCTAGTTGGTTTCCCCTTGTGAATAAAAAATAAAAATAAAAAGAAAATCAACATATGCAGAAAAACAATTACAGCCTGTTACTGACAATCGTGGTATACGAGCAGTGTTTTGGCAAAATTGGACAATGATACGAGCTGATTTCAGGAGGTTATGTGATCGTTAACAGGTATATGTGGACTAGTTCATTACTCAGGTATCAAATCCGCACCATGGAATTTTCTGCATTTTCGTGAATGTTCTACATTTTGAAGTGAAAACTTGGATTGTATAGCGAATTATTTCACTTTTCATTAGCACAAGACATATTTTTTTAAATATTTAAAGTTGAGAATAGCTGATAACACCAATCTCTCCAGCAAAAAAAAACAGACATAAAACATGAATCATAAAGATGTAATGTAATTCATATCCTGGTTAATTACCAATGTGGTTAATAATGACTCTTGGATTTCAAATCCAAATTATTTATAGTTCAATAAATTCTTCTCTCACCTCAAGGTTCCAAAATAACAAACGCATTGTTCTTAAAATACTTCAAAAGGTAAAAATCCTTATCTTGCGCACAAAGATATTGAAAATAAATATTCGGCTAGAGCTATAGGCCATCCTAAACTTGATAAGTACAATACAATAATAAAAAAGTTTCCGAATTACATATAATGGTAACTTACTTCCTCGAGGTCCATAGAATTTCACACAAAATTCGTTTAGGCCACCCAAAATTGTGACCTCATGCTTACTTTCAATTCTGTAAAAAATAATTAAGGAGAATTTCACAATGCATAATAAATTGTTAACAAATTGTTGTGCAAATTAGTGATATAAGAATAATTTCGAATGACAATCCGAAATGAGAGAGGTGATGGAAAAATCTTGGATCAGCTGATACACAGCATTCTGTTATTGTTTACATTTACTACACAAAGGAAGGATACAATTTTATGACATCTGTGTCCATACGTCGTTTCCCAGCACTTGGAGACGACATTTTATCAATGTCCTATAAATTACCATTCAGATGTGGTAATGTGGAACGATATTTTTACGAAAACGTTTATCACTTCACTACCTGCACAATGGCCGAGTACAAACCGCCACCACCAACCCGTTCTGCTCCTACTTTACAACCTTCAGGTCACTGATCACTACAGATCTGTAAATCACCAATAGCTGTCAGATACTGAGATATACGCATGCGCCACATATTTGTCATCACTTCTTTTTTGTTGCCATTTTGCCAAATCTCCCACAACTTTTAATAATTAAGGTCAAAATTAATTTGCATTCCTATCTAATATCTATTTACCCTAACCCGTAAACGTAAGGCGAACTGTTGGGGGAACGCGTGGCATACCAATTTTATGTTCTATGAAATTTACATGGTTGCACAACGCAAAACTATTTCATTACTGATCAAACAAGGAAATTAGGGTAATTAAGTTAAAATTGCAGTGCAATTTATGTCAAAACGGCTGTTCGTATAGCAAACTTGTTGTAAATAGTGTAAATCTTACGGTATTTAAGTACTACACACAAAAATTCTTTAAAGTGCGACAAAGACAACGCATTCCGACAAGGAACGATACTCAAAAGGGATTAGTATTATAGCGTTTTACAAATTGCCCACAATCCTCTGTCACGTTGGTCTATTATTAAATAAAATCTCACTGAAATATGTCTCTCTAGTGAGATGAAACTAGAGATTACGCTGTAATGGGAGGGAGACGAGAAATGTTTTATGCTATTAACATTGTATATTTATTAGGTTATTTATTAATGAGCTATAAGCGAGTTCATGATTTTAAACTTCCTGTCCATCCGTCTATGTCCATAATAAATCGCAAACGGTTTGAATTGTTTTCAGTATCATCACCCAAGGAAGAACTGATTAAATTTTCCGTGACCCCGGAGCTCGTTTCAAAAAAAAGAAATCTAGGCTTTCAGCTTCCCAACAACGCTCACTTACAAATTTCAGAAATATATTTCCATTTGTTTCCCTGAAGATCATTGGTTTCATCAATAAAAGGGATTAAGCTCGTCCAGTTCACATTTCCCTTTATAGGTATTCACGAGGTTCTGAGCTGGAGCTCATCAATAGACAATTATAGATAAATTCAGTTATATAAACATCAGTGCCTAGTTAAAATATTCACCATTGTAGGCTAAAATTTTTACAATATATACAAAGAAAACTGTTGAATTTTCTTGTATGGTCCATATATCAACACAGTGAAATTTATATATGATCATAGCAAAAAAATTTCAACTAACCCATATAATTTATTACTACACCATTATAGCAACATAGGACAAAACAATTGTTTATAAATAAATTTGCGACCTAATTTAAAAATTTACTAATTAACACCTATAGTTTTGGCAAAATCGGTGACATTTGGTACAGCAGGTGTATTTAACATATACTCCGAAACAGAAATATAAACACCTACAGCTAAACCTATAATAGCAGCTAACATCACATTACGTTGGAAAATTATACAGGTGGCGACACACAATCCGAAGTATGTTAAGTACCGTGTTATAAACACGTGGTGCTTCCGCTGCTCTTGTTCGGAATCTGAAACATTATGTTTACTAGAGAAATGACAGTTGTGACCCATACCTGTACAAACGTTGTTAATCAATGTATAATCATTGGCACATTTTACACACATATCGGGGCCATCACCAGTGCATCCGGCGCACGATCGATCACATTCCAAGCATTGATACGAGCCCTCATTATTTATGCAAAATTGTGAGGGCTTACATGGTGGTTTGATATTTGTACACTCATTTAGATCGATACAGCCTTTATCTTTATCCGTTATCCATCCAACGGCACATTTATCACAACCTAAAGCGCAATGTGTATTGGCATTCACACATGAAACTACAAATTCAATGAAGGGAGCTACTTGAATTTAAAGTGTGTATTTTAGTCAAATTACGTCTAGAAAAATGTTTTGGTCAATCTATACATAGTGATCTCTCCACACCTTGCTAGTACTTTTTAAAAAATGTGTATAGATGTGATTTTACCTTAAAATTTGCATTTTTACAACTGAATATTTTGCACAAAAACTTGTATTTCATTCCATTGGGATGTAATTTAAAACAAAGTTTTCAAGTAAATAAGTCGTACCCTCCGATTCGTAATTAAGAGTGTGGACCCTGATTAAATAAATACCTGTGGGCCCACCAGCTTTACAGGATCCCTCACACGAAACATGACACTTTGAACACAACAGTTTGGATTCATCTTTATAAGATTGGTAATATGTATTCGAACAGTTATCGCATGTTTCCCCTTCGTATCCGACATTACAGCTACATTTACCATTTCCCTTCCGCGTTCCTGCTCCTTTACACTTCCCGTTATTATTACAAATGTTATCAGGATATCCTAGACATGGTGAACAGTTAGGACCATAGTGAAAATCTGGACAGCATAGCTTTAAACTGTCTATACATAAGAATTTATATAAATCAGGTTCGGAAGTTTGCAGATTAAACCACCAGTCTTCGATTAAGTCGTCATGTTGTTCATTTAACGAATAACACTGATCTTTTCCTTCAGAGACATCAGAGCAAACCTTCTCTTGTATTTCTACTAATCGGACTTCGCTTTGAGCGTAACTTCCCAACTTTGCCTCCTCCCAAGCTGTATCGCCTCCTTCAAATTTTCCTTTGGCGGTAACTTCCATACCCTACAAAATAATAGAAAACTAATTTTGAACGTTCAGAAATCTTACATGTTTAAACGATTCCACGTAGACTTTACATGCTTTACATGGTGGAAACTTCGTTTGTTTTAAAATGTCGCTAATTTTATCACCAAACACAATGTGGACCCTCAGGTAGAAAATTAACAATGAAAAATAAACAAAATAAGTCATATTTTAAAAGTAACTAATACTCTGTACGGTATTGGTAGGATTTTGTACGTGGCCTTATCTAATACGAATATTTTGCTAAATTATCAGTAATTTTAGTGGTTTATTCATTTTAAATATTATTAACCTTTGAAAACACATGATTTATATCAATCAAACACACGTTGGCTTAATTTCCCATCTGACATTTCGGTTTTGTAGTATAGACTACGGCTAACAGATGTCTTTAATGTCGCTTTTCTCCGTTTAAAATTCTCGAAGCGCGAAATGAGAATTTATTTATTTATATGACGCATTTTAACCAGGGGGGATGTTTCAACCCAGAGATAGTAACAAAAACAAAAGTTTATTGGGTTTTGACAAAAAATTGTTGTTGTTTGTTGCTGATATATTTAATTTTTTTTAATATACCTATTGATCCCAATAAACGCACAAAATAAAAACGCAACAACAAAAATAAAACAAAAACATGTTTTTGTATAGACCAAAGACCAACATAATTAATACAATAAGTAAAATCAAACCTTTACAAGCGCAGAACACAATCCTGAATTTAAAGTTTTCTTAATATAAATGTATGTATATTTTCAAATTAAATTAAATAAAAGGACTTTAATTCTGTTGGGACTGTGAATTCAATTTTTTATCTGGGTATGGTCAACTGCTTAATCATAAATGAAATAAGTTTGGAAGTACATCATTTCAAATGAATTATTTTTAATTTCAATTCCATTTTTATATGAATTAATCTACAAATTAACTCAGCAGGACATTTTTGCAAATGTGTATATCAATCAAACTAGTTGCTCATTGAACAATTTCTCAAATGATGAAAATTTTATTTAAAAAACACACTTTACCAATATCAAGCAAATATGCAGCTTTTCTCAACAAACTTGATATCCATTTACTAAAAATTGAGGCCATTTTTCAACTTTCTGTGTTACTCAGTGGTAAGATAAAGACTTAATCACACAGGCCTTCCTGTTAAATTTGGAACTTGTGGAATAATGACATTATCTAAGGCAAAAAAAATACCTTTCTAAAGAAACCTAAGCGAATTCATGCATGCATAACTTATACTGCGAATAAACAAACACGAAGCATTTAACAAATTGATACTACAAAGTTCGTTTGCTTCTTGTGATAAATGGGGTGTTCTTTTGATTACTGAATATCTGTTAGGGATTTGTTAGCAAATTTAACCAGTTTCTTGTCTCCCTTGGTAGAATGTGTCCGCTATTAAAGCTACCCGAAAGAATCTTCTATTAAATATTTGTCTCAAGTTTCTTGTGGTACTTCTCGTATTATATAATTCCTTCCAATTTTAAAGTCTCGTTATTTATATAAGGTAATTCGCTCTTACCTACATATAGCAGTACCTATTCAATTTCGGGGGTCGAAATATTGGTTGTGCACCAAAAATGTCGTTTCTTTCATAGTATATATTATGTTTAAAGGACTTACAAATAACCCTCAAATTGCCACCAAAAGGTACATACTTCCCGTTTTAAAATCTCGCCATTTTCAAGGTATATACCTACATAGCAATATTCAATAGCGGGGGTTGAAATTTTTGTGGTCACCAAAAGATACAATCCCTTCCCGTTTTAAAATCTCGTCACTTATAAGGTAATTAGCTCTTCTGCATAGCAGTATTCAATTTTGGGGGTTGAAATTTTTGTTGCAGACCAAAAATACTGTTTCTTTAAAAGATTAGGTTTATATGACTTACAAACAACCCTACAATTGTCACCAAAAGATACAATCCCTTTCCGTCTTAAAATCTCGCCCTTTATAAGATATACCTACTTGGCTACATAGCAATATTCAATTGCGGGGGTTGAAATTTTTGTTGTACACAAAAAATTTGTGTTTGTTTACTAGATTATGTTTAAAGGGCGTACTAGCAACCCTACAATTGTCATCAAAAGATAGAATCCCTTCCCGTTTTAAAATCTCGTCATTTTCAAGGTATATACCTACATATAGCAATATTCAATAGCGGGGGTTGAAATTTTTGTTGTACACAAAAAATTTTGTGTTTGTTTACTACATTATGTTTAAAGGACTTACCAGCAACCCTAAAATCGTCACCAAAAGATACAATCCTTTCCCGTTTTAAAATCTCGTCACTTATAAGGTAATTCGCTCTTACCTGCATAGCGGTATTCAATATTGGGGGTTGAAATTTTTGTTGCAGAACCAAAAATACTGTTTCTTTAAAAGATTAGGTTTATATGACTTACAAACAACCCTACAATTGTCACCATGTCACCAAAAGATACAATCCCTTTCCGTTTTAAAATCTGGCCCTTTTCAAGGTATATACCTATACTTGGCTACATGGCAATATTCAAATGCGGGGGTTGAAATTTTTGTTGTACACAAAAAATTTGTGTTTGTTTAATAGATTATGTTTAAATTACTTACTAGCAACCCTAAAATCGTCACTAAAAGATACAATCCCCTCCCGTGTTAAAATCTCGTAATTTATTAGGAAACTCTCTCCTATACCTACATAGCAATATTCAATTGCTGGGGTTGAAATTTTTGTTTTACACAATAAATTTGTGTTTGTTTAATAGATTATGTTTAAATGACTTACTAGCAACCCTAAAATCGTCACTAAAAGATACAATCCCTTCCCGTTTTAAAATCTCGTCACTTATAAGGCAATTCGCTCTTACCTGCATAGCAGTATTCAATTTTGGGGGTTGAAATTTTTGTTGTAGACCAAAAATAACTGTTTCTTTAAAAGATTCGGTTTATATGACTTACAAACAACCCTACAATTGTCACCAAAAGATACAATCCCTTCCCGCTTTAAAATCTCGCCCTTTTCAAGGTTTACCTACTTGGCTACATGGCATTATTCAAATGCGGGGGTTGAACTTTTTGTTGTACACAAAAAATTTGTGTTTGTTTAATAGATTATGTTTAAATTACTTACTAGCAACCCTAAAATAGTCACTAAAAGATACAATCCCTTCCTGTGTTAAAATCTCGTAATTTATTAGGAAACTCTCTCCTATACCTACATACCAATATTCAATTGCGGGGGTTGAAATTTTTGTTTTACACAAAAAATTTGTGTTTGTTTAATAGATTATGTTTAAATGACTTACTAGCAACCCTAAAATCGTCACTAAAAGATACAATCCCTTCCCGTTTTAAAATCTCGTAATTTATTAGGTAATCATCTCCTATACCTACATAGCAATATTCAATTGCGGGGGTTGAAATTTTTGTTGTACACAAAACATTTGTGTTTGTTTACTAGATTAATATTTAAAGAACTTACTAGCAACCCTAAAATCGTCACCAAAAGAAACAATCCCTTCGCGTTTTAAAATCTCGTCACTTATAAGGTAATTCGCTCTTACCTGCATAGCAGTATTCAATTTTGGGGGTTGACATTTTTGTTGTAGACCAAAAATAACTGTTTCTTTAAAAGATTAGGTTTATATGACTTACAAACAACCCTACAATTGTCACCAAAAGATACAATCCCTTCCCGCTTTAAAATCTCGCCCTTTTCAAGGTTTACCTACTTGGCTACATGGCAATATTCAAATGCGGGGGTTGAACTTTTTGTTGTACACAAAAAATTTGTGTTTGTATACTAGATTATGTTTAAAGGACGTACTAGCAACCCTACAATTGTCATCAAAAGATAGAATCCCTTCCCGTTTTAAAATCTCGCCATTTTCAAAGTATATACCTACATAGCAATATTCAATTGCGGTGTTGAAATTTTTGTTGTATACCAAATATTTGTGTTTGTTTACTAGATTATGTTTAAAGGACTTACTAGCAACCCTAAAATCGTCACCAAAAGAAACAATCCCTTCGCGTTTTAAAATCTCGTCACTTATAAGGTAATTCGCTCTTACCTGCATAGCAGTATTCAATTTTGGGGTTGAATTTTTGTTGTAGACAAAAAAACTGTTTTCTTTAAAAGATTAGGTTTATATATGACTTACAAACAACCCTAAAATGTCACAAAAGATACAATCCCTTCCGTGTTAAAATCTCGTTTTATTAGGTTCTACCTATGGCTACATAGCAATATTCAATTGCGGGGGTTGAAATTTTTGTTGTACACAAAAAATTTGTGTTTGTATACTAGATTATGTTTAAAGGACGTACTAGCAACCCTACAATTGTCATCAAAAGATAGAATCCCTTCCCGTTTTAAAATCTCGCCATTTTCAAAGTATATACCTACATAGCAATATTCAATTGCGGGTGTTGAAATTTTTGTTGTATACCAAATATTTGTGTTTGTTTACTAGATTATGTTTAAAGGACTTACTAGCAACCCTAAAATCGTCACCAAAAGATACAATCTCTTCCCGTTTTAAAATCTCGTCACTTATAAGGTAATTCGCTCTTACCTGCATAGCAGTATTCAATTTTGGGGATTGAAATTTTTGTTGCAGACCAAAAATACTGTTTCTTTAAAAGATTAGGTTTATATGACTTACAAACAACCTTACAATTGTCACCAAAAGATACAATCCCTTTCTGTTTTAAAATCTCGCCCTTTTCAAGGTATACCTATTTGGTTACATGACAATATTCAAATGCGGGGGTTGAAACTTTTGTTGTACACAAAAAATTTGTGTTTGTTTAATAGATTATGTTTAAATTACTTACTAGCAACCCTAAATTCGTAACTAAAAGATACAATCCTTCCCGTGTTAAAATCTCGTAATTTATTAGGTAATTCTCTCCTATACCTACATACCAATATTCAATTGCGGGGGTTGAAATTTTTGTTTTACACAAAAAATTTGTGTTTGTTTAATAGATTATGTTTAAATGACTTACTAGCAACCCTAAAATCGTCACTAAAAGATACAATCCCTTCCCGTTTTAAAATCTCGTAATTTATTAGGTAATTATCTCCTATACCTACATAGCAATATTCAATTGCGGGGGTTGAAATTTTTGTTGTACACAAAACATTTGTGTTTGTTTACTAGATTAATATTTAAAGAACTTACTAGCAACCCTAAAATCGTCACCAAAAGAAACAATCCCTTCGCGTTTTAAAATCTCGTCACTTATAAGGTAATTCGCTCTTACCTGCATAGCAGTATTCAATTTTGGGGGTTGAAATTTTTGTTGTAGACCAAAAAAGCTGTTTCTTTAAAAGATTAGGTTTATATGACTTACAAACAACCCTACAATTGTCACCAAAAGATACAATCCCTTCCCGTTTTAAAATCTTGCCCTTTTCAAGGTATACCTACTTGGCTACTTGGCAATATTCAAATGCGGGGGTTGAAATTTTTGTTGTACACACAGAATTTGTGTTTGTTTAATAGATTATGTTTAAATTACTACTAGCAACCCTAAAAACGTCACTAAAAGATACAATCCCTTCCCGCTTTAAAATCTCGCCATTTTCAAGGTAAATCGCTCTGACCTGCATAGTACCCAGTATGCAATTTTGGAGGTTGAAAATTTCGTTGTAGACGAAAAATTTTGTTTCTTTAATATAGATTATGTTTAAAGGACTTACAAACAACCCTAAAATCGTCACCAAAAGGAACAATCCCTTCCCGTTTTAAAATCTCGTCACTTATAAATTTCAACCCCTGCAATTGAATATTGCTATGTAGACCAACATTTGAACAAAATCCTTCGAGCCGTTATCTCGAAAAATTACGTACATACCTTATATAGATGGGAAAAACTTCATTCTTTAAAAGTAGCTTAAATGATCTAAAACGTCGACATTCAATAAAATTTTGACATGTCCATAAAACGGTGATCGCCATAGCCACCTAGCTCAAGATAGGAGCTAAAAAATGTAGCCTCTGCTGCACATTCAAGGGAAAACGTTCAGACACCTTAGTTTAGGTTAGAAAAGAAGCTCTTTTACGATACAGTTTTACACGAATAATAAGGACAGTGTCCTCCTGTCATTATTTCTGTAAAAGTGTATCGTAAAAGAGCTTTCCTTCGAGCCTAAAACCAAAGTGCCTGAACGTTTTTCAAACATGTTTTTCATGGCTACCCGCAAATCAGCAACTGTAGAGGTCATAATTGACTTCGAAGAATAGAATTTTTGCCACATTTTAAAAAAAAAGAACAAGAAATATGCAAGCTTCTGCAGCCAAGACAAGAAATGAGACAATAAAAGTGTTGCAAGAAATTTATAACTTGTTAAAAACCGCTAAGCAAGTAGACTAATAATCTTTCTTTCTATGAAAGACTATAATAAATTCCCCAAGTAAATGCCTAAGGCACCAGCTATTTGAATTCTTTAAAGAAGGATTGCGCTAAAATCTCTATACCTATAACTAGCGCCGCTATGAGCCCATTTAGTACAATTACAAAGTTTTGTATTCTGTTGATCTTAATATTTCTTTTCGGGGGTGACTTGTCCACTTGATCTCGTACAAAGCAGTTGCCAAATTAAAGTGCGGGCTTACTACATCCCTCAATTGCTCTCTTATTTTAATCCTTCCCCGAGCCAATTTTTTTAAACTTTCTTAATTTGACTTTGCTTGTGAAAACCGTAACGTCAAGATCTCTAGGATTAAAGCGAAATAGCGTTAAACTCGAAAATGTTAGTAACCGCACATAGTTTAAAGGGTTTCTGCAAATTATAAAGTCCTGCACTTGTAAGTAGGACTTTACCTGAGTTCCAGAGTTGGTACAATATTATCTCGAATATTATACTATATTCCTCATGGTAGGTAAATTGTTTAAGTCAGTATTTTCACACCTATCAATTGCGTGTAATTCTCATCGTTATAGCATTTCTGATATACTGATATGATTGTTAAATCACTATATGATTGTATGTCTCGCTATAACTTAATGATCCATGATTAAATTAGATATATGACGAACTAGTTCCATCATCTAAAAATGTGGAGAGTATAATTTCCTACAGCATCAGTATCACTTTTTGCTCGTGATTTTGGGGTAAAATTAACACTACACGCTCGAAAGAAAAATTTTAATAGTAGTATTATTCGATTTGCAAAAAGTGTTTTATACAGTAGCTATGGAAACATTACATATATTATGAACGACAATATTAACATGGAAAATATACAACAAAGGGACATCAATTAAGTAGTATTATGAGGAAGGAAAACGTGGACTTAGGTTCGATCTCTACTTAAAAAACCGTCTGCATTCCTCGGGCTAGCATTTGACAAAAAGATTACGTGGAAGCATTGTTTAAACAATGGTGGAAGTCATACAGAAAAACTTGTCGCATCATGTAAAATTACACTAAACCGAATTAAACTACTATGTAATAAATGGGGATGCAGATCAGGACTCGTTGCGTATAGACTAATCAATGCATATATTAAGAGCAAATTTGAGTACGGCAAACGCACATAGATGAAAAGTGTAAGTAGTATGGAAGCAAGCATTATTTGTTACAGTTACAGGGGTATATAGAGCAGAGCATCATGTATTGAAACACTAAACGTATCCGCCAACCATCACAACAGAGCTGGGCAGAATACTTTCAAAAAGTATTTGAATACTGAATAGTAAATTCTTTACACAAATCAAAGGTATTTGAATACTAAATACTTTTACGTCCAGCACAAGCGAATACTAGATACAGATACATTGAAAAGTATTCAAATACTTTAAAAAAATAAGTATTCAAATACTTTAGAATGTATTCGAATACTTTCAAAAGTATTCTAATACTATCAAAGGTATTCGAATACTATAAAAAGTATTCGAATACTTTGAAAAGTATTACAGTAAAAAGTATTCAAATACTTGTCACTCAAATACATTAAAAATTTAAAATAGTATACTAGATAAAAGGCTTAATACTACTTAAAAAATCAAGTTATACTTTGTATGGGGTTAGCTTTTTTTATATTTCTATTGTTATATACAAATTTAAGGGGAGTAAAAGCGTATTATTATTATTATATTATTATATAGGAGGTACCTACCAGGACCTTTCTTATACCAGTTATATCCTTAAGAATACGTGTACCAGTTTTCAAAGCGATCGTACGTCGTGCACATGATACGTACGCCTTTCTGAAATTAATCCTAGCGATTTTGGAACAGATCCATTTTTGACCATCCGTTTGTCCGTGTGCATGATAGTTGGTTTAGAAACGTGCGATCGCTTTGAAAATTGGTACACATGGTCTTAAGGATATAAGAAAGGTCCCTATTGTTTTTAAGTTACGTAGACTATCGAGTTCGGTATTCAGATGTATCGGATTTTTATATTTGATTTTGTGACAATGGAAACTTTCCCTAAACATTTCTAAATTGTTCTCAAATATTTGAATAACTTAAAAGTACTGCCTTTTTTTGAGGGAGAAAAAAAATTGTCTGAGATCGAGATCGATCGAGAGTCCATAATTTCAAACAGTTTGAAGATTGGGCTACTAGATCAAAAGTTACAGCCCTTTGAATTTTTTTTCGAAATTTGTTTTTTGTCCATAACTTTTTATTGAGAGGTCTAATCGAAAACGTACGAATTGTTTTGGATTCTACGCACCAAAATTAATAAGAAAAAGTGTTTTCCCGAGAAATTTTGGTGTAGTCGATTTTTGGTAAAAAAGGAAGGTTATACACTGCCTTTTTTTGAGCCCCGAAAAAAAAATTGTCTCAGATCGACCCGGAAAAAATTTTCTTATAGAATGTGGCCTGTAGAATCCATAATTTCAAACAGTTCCAAGATTGGGCTACTAGTTCAAAAGTTACAGCCCTTTGAATTTTCTTTCGAAATTGGTTTCTAGTCTATAACTTTTGATTGAGAAGTCTGATCGAAAAAGTACGAATTGTTTTGGATTCTACGCACCAAAATTAATAAGAAAAAGTGTTTTCCCGAGAAATTTTGGTGTAGTCGATTTTTGGTAAAAAAGGAAGGTTATACACTGCCTTTTTTTGAGCCCCGAAAAAAAAATTGTCTCAGATCGACCCGGAAAAAAATTTTCTTATAGAATGTGGCCTGTAGAATCCATAATTTCAAACAGTTCCAAGATTGGGCTACTAGTTCAAAAGTTACAGCCCTTTGAATTTTCTTTCGAAATTGGTTTCTAGTCTATAACTTTTGATTGAAAAGTCTAATCGAAAAAGTACGAATTGTTTTGGATTCTACGCACCAAAATTAATAAGAAAAAGTGTTTTCCCGAGAAATTTTGGAGTAGTCGATTTTTGGTAAAAAAAAAAAGGAAGGTTAAGTATTCAAATACTATGCGAAGTATTCGAATACTAAATATTTGTGAAAGTATTTGAGTTACAAATACAAATACTGCTTCCATAAATGTATTTAATTACAAAGTATTTGAATACTTTAAAGGATTGAATACTAAAAAGTATTTACAAAATCGATTACTGCCCAACTCTGATGGAAAACAATCTCAAGTTTGATGTAAAACTGCTTCATAAACAAAATCATTACCTACCTTCGACCCATGTTGGAAAAGTCACAGCTAATAGATAGATACCAACCATAACGGCGATAATTAATATTCATAAATTACTTTACAGGGAAACCGAATGGTAAACTAAATTAGAGCGACCATGACAATATTCAAGAGACGTTGGAAAGATACAAATAAGGCACAAGGAATTTTATATGCTCAGCGATTTGCCATAGTCTAACTAGTGCTTGGTATGCAAATTACGCTAATAAAGAACTGCCAAACGAATGCACAAAACTGACCGCCAGTCTAATATAATAAGTATTAATTAACACGTATCCTTTTTAAGCTTGTGACGAAGATGGTGAAGGGAGTCATTTACTCATATTATATGCTCTATCTTTGAAAACGGGTGATATGCTCATAAAGCTATTTCGATAGTCGGTAATGAGACCAAATATTGTACCATTAAGCTTGATCTCTCAAAAAAATTTTTATTAATATCAAACAAGAGTACACATACCTACCTAGACATAAATATTTAGAATTTATTAAATAAAAATCTGATACAACTGAATACCGAACGATTCTCGGGATCATCATGCGTCGATCATTTTTCAACTACGTATAGTTGAAACATAACTACTTTTTCCTTAAGAACGTGTGTCCAATTTTCAAAGCGATCGAAAGTCTCTAAACAAAGTTATCGTGCACACGGACAGACAACAATAGAAAATTATCTCGTAGTTAAATATGGGTTCTTAAAAGCTTTCCAAAAAGTATATTAAAATTGTCATGTGGGACTAACTGTGCAAGGTTGTAAGTTGGCACCACAATTTACGGTGTCTTTTAAATTTTGAATGCACATTCAAAGTTTTTATATATGGACATTCGCCAATATATCGTCTTAATCTCCTGTATTCGATTAATCGAAGAACAATCTTAGCTTAGTTAATGAAAAGTATCTATGGTGAGAGAATCTAGAAATGATATTAGGTCACTACAAAAGATATGCAAACTACATTGATGATTATAACATATTTACATATCTACCTACTATACATACGTAGGTACTGCCTTCGTTAATTTAAGGGAATTCCTCATAACCATTGAACAAGAAATGCCGATACCGGATACCGCTGTTTGCAATGTTATAGACTGTCGAGTATCGGCCTAGGTAACGGCTCATAAAGTAAAAATCGAACTATCTTTCATAAATTAACAGAACGAAGGCAAAGTTACAATTGCTTGTGTGTAAAATGTAAAACCGTTACAGCTCTTAACACGAATTTAAATTTGGCGAAGAATTCTACATTATGAAGACAATTGACCAGTTCTTCTGCCGGTACCCTATACCTACTACAGGTTTAGAGAATTTTAAAGTGAAAACAAGGAATTTGTACATTAAAATCAGGATCTGGAAATGTGACTTATCGAATCAAAAGAACGTATTTGGGCGCCTATATCCACAAAGCACACTAAACTCTTGTCAAATTTGCATAAGATTATCGAAAACGTCGCGGTTTTATAGAACTTCCTTCACTTACTACTTATTAGTGTTTTATAACCACATTGCATTTGAAATAGATACAATTTTGTGTATAACCGTCAAACGCAAGATGTTTCAGTACAAATTATGCAAATTCAATGTTTATAATAGAAGTTATGTTAATACACTTAGCCATTTTAAATTGCCTTGTAGGTACATATTTTATAAAAAAGCATGTATGTGTATAATATACGTGTCTAACGTATCCACTTTAGGGTAAATGAAATTAATTAACTTGCATAGGCATTCCAGCTGTCTTAACTACTGTATGATAACCATATCTTCACTGATTAAGTTGATGACTTAAGGTTCTAATGGAGATGATTATTGTCAGAAAGCCTGTTTATCCCACGGCTTTCTGAGCAACAATCAAAACTGTTAGACACCGAACATTTTGAAAATCCTCTCCACGTGTCCTTAAGTATATGGGAGGAACTGAAATATAAAATATAATTAATAACCTTATAATTAAAAAAAACCATGTAAAAGTAGTGTAAATTAGGATGTTAATCTTATACGTCAGCAAGACGTGCCAAGTGAAATTCATCCACTGTTTAAATTAATTATGTATAAATTTTCTAAAGGTAAAATTAGAACCGTTGTCACATGTACAATTGGCTTGACAACTTATGCAAAATTCAGTACCTGTCAACGCGAGAACTCTACTTAAAAATATATTAGCGTTAATGTGCAATGTCAATCATGGTTAAGGCCTCATTGGTTATTCCATGGTTTTATAATGCACTTGGACCTCGACATGACTTCTGCATTCATCCCAAACGAATCAATGATGAATTTTACATTTCATCCTGTCATTGATGCCGTGGAAGGAAAATTGAAACGTCACCCGCGCTCTTCAACGGATAGAGCTTCGTACAAATTTCTGAAACAAAAAATTCGCACATTAATCTACAATTTTGGAAGGGTTCGCTTTCGCGCTTTTTCGTTTTCAGTTATACTACTCGTTTCAGTTATTTCACAACGGTTAATTATATATTTTATACTATCGGATTTTTCTTAATTTTTAGTCTTATTGCATTCGACTATTACTTGCTACGCTGATTATTGTTGATGGGCGTAGGCTGTAACTTTTTTGTTACCAAATGCACAAAATCTACTTTTGGTCATTGTAAGTGATAAGAAATCTAAACCAAGATTAGAATTCATTGAAAGTTCGGACACTAACTATTAACACGAACATTGCTTCTGAGTGTTTCAAAAAGGAATTTTTAAATCAACTTCGTGAAATACATCCAATGGAATTGAGCCTTTTTGGAAAATGCTTCTATGAGATTATAATTTGAAGCATTTAGGAAAGCTTATTTCTTTTCAGAATAGTTATATGTGGGAATTTGCGCCTTTGGCTCAACAGCATCAGTTCCAAAAGTGTAAATTATGCGGTAGATTACTAAATATCTTTCCTCAAAATAGTGCAATACATTTTTTTGCAGGAATGCTAAAAGTTTATAACTACAAAACCATATGCGATTGCACACTGTTTACTTTCTATATTCAAAGAGGCTTCATAATTATGTCATAAATCGTTTTGAAATTCAATGAATTGTGAACTGGTAATCGTGGGAAATGCATATTTGTTGTGTGGTTTGTGAATTAACTCCACTTTGGCAGGACTAGCTCTGCTAACACTAGCGTAAGCAATTTTAAGAGAACCACAGTGCCTACCTAATACATTCATGCAAACATTAGGTGCCGATTTAATTATTACCTAATTTCGATTGCGACTATTTATATTTGTAGCTTATGTATCTAATATTATAGACTGAAACGACATCCAATTATAAAATCTTGTGATAAAGCTAGGCCAAAGGATGCATAGACTAGAGTTATGTATATAATTTACTTATAATCATGTGCTTCTTTTCCCCTTTGACAAGAATTATTGTTATACTGTCTATACCTGTGTATATAGCAAAAGATCTAAGTCAAGACGTTGTTTACCTTTTCAATGTTTGTACACAAATCTGCTAATCGGCGTTTTAATTTGCAAGCTCGTCAGTTGATTGTTCTTCATATAAACGACAGCTTTTAGAATATATTTTAGACTTTCTATGGATATTTGTCAACAAAATGATTCTAAAGTAAGGGTTGATAAAACAGTCAGTATTTGAGGTTAAACTAACCCTATAATTTAAAAGCGCAACCCTTAAGAAATAAAAATTATGAATAGAAGCATCTTACCTGTTTGTTTCAATATAAAAATAAACGAAATGAAAAATACACTAGGTATATGGTGTAAAAACATACAACAAAATCCAAATAAAAGGTGCATTCAAAAGGAAATTCACTTAAAACACTAAACTGAGGACACTGCAGGAGTTTGTAAAATGAAAATAAACAAAATTTAAATAAACCAACTTTTCACACGTGGTTCAACATCCGTTCTGAAACGGAAGTTGTACATGCTACGAACACAAGGTTGCTGTGCGCGAATGGTTGAATATCAGCGGTCTTTTTGATCTAGAATGGCACCCTTTACGAGTGGTTGTAGCCCCTATTTGACCACTAAGGCTCCGCCTACAACTGTGTACATCAAAATGGTGGAGCATTTGAATATTTAATCCAAATTTTCACCAATTTCCAAATATATGTACGATAACTTGTCACGTTAGCGTTGTAGAAATTCTTTTTTTATGCGACCGGTAAGGAAACCCCTTAAAGGTAGGGGTAGATTTTTACAATAGACGGATTAACAATTCTATGCTCACCCCAATTTTTTAAAATAAAATTTAACGCAGCCTGCTGTATTCACATAGGTAACTTATAGTTTCGTGGCCAACAAGTTTTAATTTCGTGCTACTAGCGCGATATAGTGAAGGTAATATAGCTTTGAATTGAATATTGACCAAATATGGTAATTTCTTCAAAGAGACGGTGCTAAAAAATTCAAAAACTGCGTAAGTTAATCACTGTCACTGCACGCAAATACGAAAAGGATACATCACAATCTTACTGCACTGTGTACAGTTTCTCTTTTTATGGAAGTAAAAAGGCATCGTAGTGCATCTAAACATGTAAGTAATTTTTATTTTCAAATATTTGTTATCAACGTATGAGTAATTAAGTAATAACCGAAATAAGATCTTAATTTCAATAACAGTGCCACAAAGGTGTCAAAATCGAGTCATTTTAAATTACCAAATTACCTTTTTTCTTTGCTGCAGTGACAATATTTACTTATCTATAAGACAAGTTTAAATTAAAACCATTGTTTCTACTATAAACATTACCTACCTAACATTTTATTTATGAGTTGCGCTAAAATCACCGTCTATAAGGCATTATAAATTTTGCGTTCAAATAGCTTTCATTGTTGCAATTATACACTAAAACAAAAATTAAAAAGAGTAAATTTAAATGTAACACAACACAAAATAAATAAAATTCCGATCTTTCCATATACATAACTATTGGCCCATTAAAATTTAGAGTTTTCCACAAATTTTCTCCTGTCAATTGATGGCAAATGTCAAACAGAATTACAGTTTAAGGTTAGAATTATGTCATGTCTTGGCATACTGCAAACAGATAACGTATAATTTCACTAAGAAAGCATTAAGAACATTATGATAAGGCAGTCTCTTATGCAAATGGTTATCTCATTTTATACAGTTGGTAGGCCTTGATTTGAATGTCCATCTATCAGTATAGATTTCTGTAATACTGAATACGTTTTTATCATGTTGTAGGTCTGAATCTGAAATGAAATAAGTATTATTTCCTTCATGATCTAATATTACGGCGAAAATATAGTAGTGTAAAGACAAATTTAGTAATGTATTGTGTAAGTACACGGAGAGTAGGTACATAGGACACAGCTCCAGTGGCGTATAGGTACACAAATTGCTCTTGTATGAGCTGCAATAGAACTCTAATTACCTAAAGTAGTAGGTTTGAGGATTTAATTCGTTAGTAATATAAAATATTCAGGTAAAACAAGATTCTGTGCATATGTATGAAGACTCAGATACATTTTACGCTGTTTAGACGGTCATCCAGAAAGGTCGAAGAAAGAGGTAGGTAGTAACTTCCACTGCAAAGTTCTTTGAAGGCTTGATTTTTGAATTATAAAGGTTAAATGGGCTAGTTGTTCAATTTAGGGGTTGTAATAATTTAAGAAAAGGCTCGCCAGTTATTTATAGCAATTTATGAAAACTAAAAACGAAACCATATTTAAATACTTATGCAATGTAAAAGCAATATTATTGTTAATCGCGACAACTAAAATATTCTTTTGATGTTACTGTGTGGGTATCTAAAGATGAGGCAAACTGAAGCAATACGCTAATTGCAAATACCGTCCACATAAACTGTATTCTTCAATGCGTTACGACCGTTACGCTTTCATTATCTAGTTATCTTTTGAGACTCAGATTTTTTCAATCTCTGACATACAGAAACCACATAGGATTTAATTTTAGCAGATAATAACGATTATGCCACACCTCTTATATTGGTTAAAACAGAAAGGATCCCATAAATTTAGAAACTCTTTGAAAATAGCACTGTGCAATATTAACAGAGTTGAAATCTCATGGAAAACGTTTTTAAAAGGCGATTCTATGGTTATATTTTTAAAAATAACTCTTATGATTGATCCATGGATTGATCATAGCTTTCGAGTTTCAGTGACTTTCGCTATCTTTAAACATTATAACACTTTTCTGCAGATATGTATCTATAAGCTAGGATTTACCTTCATCAATTAATTAGTACATTTTGGCAATATGCAGACATAGAGGACAGAGAGATCGGTACACAGATTGTATTAAAGTTGGAAGCAGTAGGACCTACTGATCTAAGTATTTAAAAACATTAACTACTGTTCTCCCTAGAAATTTTTTTAATAGTAGCTAGTCACCTAACTAAGCGGTGCTAACTCGATTTTAAGCACTACTATCAACGCAATTCCAAAACCTAAGGCCTTTGGTCTTTTTATTTGAAACCGTAAACTAAAAGTTGACTAGTTATTTATGTGGATGAACTTTGATCTCTAAAACATCTTTGTAGAGCAGCTTTCGTTAGTGGCCATTTAAATATTAAAGAACTATATTCTTATGGTAAGAATATTAGAGAAAAGCTAGGCTTTGGTTTATTAAAGTAGGTACCTTGTATCAAAGAAAATACGAACGAGTTCTTATTTTCTATTTTAGTCATTTTTAGTTATTTTGCGAAAATGTCAATGTTAATGTCACAAAAAACAGGTACCTACAATGTCTAATTCGTGTCAAGATCCGCTCATAGTGAAAACAAATGTGATCAATATCATTTTATGTCTCCATCTCCATCTTTCTTCTTTATATTCCAAGTTTGCGTTCGATAGATTTTTAAAAGATTTACTTGTTCCTTACATAGGCAGATTCAGGGTCCTCACACGATACAATAAAATAAATAGGTTTTTTTCCCAAAACTCATATAACGTTAATCTGATAGTACGTTTGTCTGTTATAACGTAACGTGATTGGAATTGAATTAATTTTTTATTAGAATCGCACTATTCAAAGGATTCATTAAAATTTAAAATGTTACAAAAGATATATTTTAATAATCTTGGTGAAAAAAATCAGAACAATTATTCACTACCTAATGGTTTCATAGAAATTCGATTATTATTTATTTTTTTTAATGACTTTGGATTGGTTACATTGCTTATTCTTACTCTTTTCAAGAATAGATTAACACATTTTGCATGTTTTGGACTTGGACTGGAATTTTTAAGGTTGCAAAATCATACGGTGCCATAATATCAAATATTAATAAACTTGTGCCAAATAAATATTTAAATACTAACTTTAATTTTTTCACAGCTATCTACTGCAGATTTGCTCCACAGACCACTAATTTTATATATAAAAGGCTTAGTATACTAACACAGAAGAGCTCTAATGTCTCAATAACAGAAGTAGATTTTGATTTTGAAGTTTTAATTGTTCTTTCGCGAAAAGATGATGAGCATTTCCATCCCAACATAAAGCTTTTACATTTTCAAATGGAAGTTGAATTATAGGTACCATCTAGACGACAATTAGGTAACCATTTAATTTCAGAACGTCACCACATATATCGCAACAATCGGAACAAGATATTTTGCACCCCATGCAGAGAGAAATCGAAATTTTTAATATTATCAAGTGCTACATCCAGGTGCTTGCTACTGATGCTAACAAAGAAAGGTTATTGAGAAGTTAAAGTAATAACATCATCACAATGTTGTAGATAAAAATACGAACACTGTAGCCATTTGACCTATTCAGGGTAAATACAGCAACTGTATCCAATCACCCGAGAGGAGTAATTCTTTATACAAGCAGTATAGGTAAGTAACATAAATGAAATATTGGTTATGATAAAGCATGACTGACATGGTCGCATTTCCTAAATAAAATTACTTTGCTTTAGGTGTTTCTAAATTAATATTTAAGAGTTTTTAGAGGAAGACTTTAGATTTCGAAACCACTTCATTAAAGAAATTAAACTTTGCATTCGGATTTGAAATTTTATTCTATTTACCTACCTCTGGCTAGGAGAAAATGAATATAGTTTCAATAATGATACGATATTTTGTTTTTTGATTTGGTAAACAACATATAATCAGTTGCGTTTATTTAAAATACAAATGTGCGAAACTGCATGCAAGAGAATAAAGGTATCCTGTAATTATACGCCTATGAAAGAGTAATTGCTTGCAAACGATTTACAAAAAGGTGCATTTTTTGTGCGGGTGGGCATTTATGTGGGACGAAAAAGAGTTTAGGATCACCATTTTTTCTACACAAACTTTTGGTTAGAAAGGACTTCTACAAACTACTTTTAATGTGCACTTTGCTTTCTTATAGAAATGCAACGATACGTAAAACTGTATAGATAGATTATGTTATTACGAACTTTAAAAAATATGCAAAAGAAAAAGACATAGATAATTTTGTGTTTAATACTACATTGCTATCGAATTTTTGTGCATCAGATAAAAATGTTGAGTTTTTGGTTTTTTCTTATGGAAACTCTGACTCTGAAACGATGCGTTGTGTTTGTCAGAAAACAAATCCTTCTGGATGAACCAGCCCATCATTTTCACTAAAAATATACTAGCTGATGGGAGTTCGGCTTATCATTTTAAGAAAAACATGTAAGGTCCTAATTTAAAGGTTGCGGCAAATAATTTGTTTAATTTGTAGCTACTTCAGATCCGTTAATCAATGGGGAGAGTAAATGATTATATAGGTAAAACACTTGCATTGTATGAGTGCTTGATAAAAATTATGTAAGATTTCGTATATTTGATAAAAAGATTAGCGAGGGTTTAAAAAAAGGGCGATATCCATCTGGTAAGGGAAACAGCAGGACAGGTAAAACGATGCAGTAATTGAACACCGAAACGTTATCCCTTCGGATTTTGTGACGGTCTTTGCAGTTTTAGAATTAAATTATTGGAACGGTATTGATAAAAAATATATACCTAGTAACGTTATTCGACTGTTGGCTAATGACTCAGCTAAACTCGTTTTTTTGTATAAAAATCAGAAACTTTCCCATTATTTTTTGTGTTAATTCATCTAGAAGCCCCTCACTAACTTCGTTCATGGCGTCAATTATAGCACTACGCAAATAAAATACCGAATGATTGATTATTTCCTTTTTTGTCAATCAATAGTGGCCACATCCACTTTTAAATAGTTCTTTAAGTAATTACACCGTACAAGCAATTTAGTACTAATACGCGAAGTCAAGAAAATCGTTTTACGAAACTCAATCTTCTATTATGTGATATATGTCAGTAATTTCTCCTGACTAATTGTTACCTAAATACCGAAATGTAATGTTGTTTTTTTAATTAAAAGAGAAGCTGTTGTCTTTAGGGAATGCAATACCGGGATTGCGGGATCCCGAAATACCGGGATCCCGCGGCATTTTTGCGAGTTTAATCCCGCACATAAATGGAGCGGGATCCCGCGGGATTTGCAGGACTGAGGAATTTGTCGACCAAGGGGACGACTCTGTTTACTTTGTTAATGAAACTGATAACGGCGAATTATTTTTTAAATAATTGTTAAACTTTTTTCGTTAAAAATGTACTATGATTTTTGAGGCACTATAGAAGACCTTTTGTGCTTTACAGGTAAGGTTTTTTTGAGTTCTAAATTAGGCCGAAGGAATATTTTTGTTAAATATTGTGATAATTAGCGATTTATTTTAATACAGAAGTTAACCGCACAGAATTGCTTATTTGCCAATTTATTTAAAGTTTTGCGAGATTCCGCAAATTCCGGGATCTCGCGGGATTAACATCAACAATTCCGCAAATACCGGGATTTAGATTTTGCTGCGAGATTGCATTCCCTAATAGAAACCAATTTCGAAAGAAAATTCAAAGGACTGTAACTTTTGAACTAGTAGCCCAATTTTGGAACTGTTTGAAATTATGGATTCTACAGGCCACATTCAATAAGAAAAATTTTTTTCCGGGTCGTTCTGAGACAATTTCTTTTGAGGGCCTCAAAAAAAGGCAGTGAACAATCTTCCTTTTTTACTAAAAATCGACTGCACCAAAATTTCTCGAGAAAACACTTTTTCTTATTAATTTTGGTGCGTAGATTCCAAAACAATTCGTACTTTTTCGATCACACTTCTCAATAAAAAGTTATAGACTAGAAAAGAAACCAAGTTCGAAAGAAAATTCAAAGGGCGGTAACTTTTGAACTAGTAGCCCAATCTTGGAATTGTTTGAAATTATGGATTCTACAGGCCACATTCTATAAAAAAAAATTTTTTCCGGGTCGATCTGAGACAATTTTTTTTTGAGGGACTCAAAAAAAGGCAGTGTACAACCTTCCTTTTTTACCAAAAATCGATTGCACCAAAATTTCTCGAGAAAACACCTTTTCTTATTAATTTTGGTGCGTAGAATCCAAAACAATTCGGACTTTTTCGATCAGACTTCTCAATAAAAAGTTATAGACTAGAAACCAATTTCGAAAGAAAATTCAAAGGGTTGTAACTTTTGAACTAGTAGCCCAATCTTGGAACTGTTTGAAATTATGGATTCTACAGGCCACATTCTATAAGAAAAATTTTTTTCCGGTTCGATCTGAGACAATTTTTTTAGGGTCTCAAAAAAAGGCAGTGTATAACCTTCCTTTTTTACCAAAAATCGACTGCACCAAAATTTCTCGAGAAAACACTTTTTCTTATTAATTTTGGTGCGTAGAATCCAAAACAATTCGTACTTTTTCGATCAGACTTCTCAATCAAAAGTTATAGACTAGAAACTAGGGAATGCAATACCGGGATTGTGGGATCCCGAAATACCGGGATCCCGCAGCATTTTTGCGAGATTAATCCCGCACATAAATGGAGCGGGATCCCGCGGGATTTGCGGGACTGAGGAATTTGTCGACCAAGGGGACGACTCTGTGTACTTTGTTAATGAAACTGATAACGGCGAATTATTTTATAATATTGTTAAACTTTTTTCGTTAAAAATGTACTATGATTTTTGAGGCACTTTAGAAGACTTTTTGTGCTTTACAGGTAAGGTTTTTTTGAGTTCTAAGTTAGGCCGAACTTTTTTGTTAAATATTGTGATAATTAGCGATTTATTTTAATACAGAAGTTAACCGCACAGAATTGCTTATTTGGCAATTTATTTAAAGTTTTGCGGGATCCCGCAAATACCGGGATCCCGCGGGATTAACATCTAACAATCCCGGAAATACCGGGATTGAGATTTTGCTGCGGGATTGCATTCCCTAGTTGTCTTCAAGCTCAAACATTTAAATAGCAGGGGACGTTGTACCCTTAAAGCGTAAATATATGAATGTGTAATTTCACCTGTTGATTATGCAACATGTTTGTGATCCTATGATGCGCACTGCGATGGAGATTTTAATATAGGTACCTAATTTAAACGCTGAGCTTTTTGAGAATTCCTTTGCGAGTTAAACCTTAATTATGAATTTGATGGTTAACAGTAATCAGAATGTGAGCGTGTATTGAAAATACAATATTTGGCTGAACTGTAGGTATTGTAAAAAATTGATCTGATTTTTTAAAAAGCGTTTTTGACAGGTGTGAGTGGATTAACAAGGCGACACCCGTTGGTACCGTCACATTCGCGTAACCCATTATAGCTGATTGCGATCTTTGTTAGCTCGTGTAGCGAATGTACTTGCACCTGGATCTCACCCCTCTCATACTTGTTTTAAACATACGTCTATACTATAAAAAACCGGGTCGAATGGGATATTTGGGGATGTTCAGTGAATGGGGTAGCATAATGGAATCTGAGACTGAGTGCTACCCCAAGCGTACCCTTTTGATACATGATGATGCTGCAACCATCCCAGACTTTTATTCGTATAACGGTTGTCTATTTTTTGAACCGTCAAAACTTCTATTGCGCGGTGACCTACTTTAATAAGATATTTAATTAAAATCAAAGTGGTAAAAGCAAAATTAAAGCTAAACAGATCTCATGTTAAGTACTTTCAATTGTAACACATGTAAGAATAATTGAGTAATCCGTAATCAGTTGTATGTTATGCGAAATAAATCTGTGTGTGTGTGAAGATTGCATCTCATCCTCATCCAATCAAAGAAAATACTTTAAAGCTGTCAATATTAAACTTGCATTACCCAATTGAAAAGCGCCGAATGAATAAGAATTAAAAATCATACGACCTACGTATAAAGATATATTTTTAGTTCATTTGTTCCATTATTCGCAAATCTTGTGAGATGTAAAGTTTAGGTCAAGTTGGGATCAATTTTTGTGACATAATGCACTGCAACTTTCATCATCAGAGATAACATGACGTCAAAGTTAATGATGGGAATTTCAAGTTTGCTTGAGAAACAAATAAAAAATTGATGTTCAGTTCAACTTCATCAATTAATGTCGATTTTCAAAGCTTTATCAAGAAGTAACTATTTCAAAGTTCAATCAAATTTTGTTTGAACTTTATCTACAGTTGTAGTGGTCTTAGGAGCTTTGGTTGTAGGCGTTTTTGGCCAAGATTCAAGGTAAGCTTATGTAACTTTGTACTTCTAAAAGATTAATCCGATGATTTCGAAGATTCAGAATGTAGACACGGCGAAAACGCCGAAAGTGGGTGGCAATTTAGTTAGGTGCTTTAAATAGCAACCCTTTTTTATTCTAAATCACATAGTGGGGCATATGACAAATCGTTCAGAAGACTTTCCTTGAAGTTTGGGAGCATAATAATTGTTAGTGTATTCCATATTAAACTTTAACTACTGTCTTTGTTTTTTCCCACTAGAAAGATTTTAACGGTACGTGGTATATGCTGTGGTAATTTCAAAATTACGCAAAATCTATTTTGAATGCAAGAAAGAACATGTGGTCGTATGTTTGATAATAATGCATTTTTACATACCTATCACAGTTCGATAAATCGGGTTTGTAAATTTCTACCGGGAAATACCTACTTTAAGAAGGGCCCCTTATACTTTTTTTTTTCCGGAAAATCGTGCAGGAGACTACTTTTACCATTCAGTTAGCTGACCAATAAGACAATACACATAACTTCATAAGTGATAAAATAAAAACATTTATTATTTTAAGGTAACATTAACATATACATGTTTTATTAAACAAGTTTCTATCAGAACTAATTTTACGGTTGGTGCATTTTTGATGCAAGATGAAATTGTGCATTTTGCACATGCTCATATCTGATTTTTACAATATGCGATATGCTTGTCTTTTTTTTTAACTTTAAACATCTTCTTTAGACACTTACTTATTAATAAAAATATTAAGCATCGAATTATGAGCCCCCAGTGCCCCCCCCCCGGAAAATTCTCGGTATCCCTCCTTTAATTCTAACATATACAAGATACATACACTTAAGTATATAATTATTATACATTTTGTTTTCATTCGTTCACCGGTAACTGCACCTCTCCAGCCACGTATATGATAAATGACAAATTACTTACTTTTCAAAATAACGATGTTATTTTACCAAGAAAGTAAATTTTTGCATGCGAGTACAAAATAACGCACACAGCCTTTGGCTGCCACCTCACACCTCGCCGTAATAAAGCCGTTTATTATTAATATTTACATATACTAAATAAATTCCCCTCCATACCGATTTTCATTAATACAATACATTTAATAGTTTAAATCAATAACATGAGACGTAACATATGGAAAACGTTTTACTGTTTTACTAAAGTATAGGTATGTTTGTAAAGATCCATAGAATGTAAATTTGAAAACATCCCTTAAGGTTTCCGTGAGGATTTTAGTGTAAGGACATTGATTCATAAAATTTATATAAAATGGACGTCCATATGCTGTGTGTTGTCTAAGAAACATTTTGATATTTCTCGACACGACGTAAAGAAAGGCTGGATAAAGAGGGTGATGGGGGGGAATGATAAATTCTTAAATTATAGATTGCCACTCTGTCACCAACTGCCGAAGTAATCACAAAAGGATAAATCCAATGTTGAATCTTATACAAACTACTACTACAAACATCCTCGGTATTATCCTTGTCGGAAATAAAGTATTCTTGTTAGTTCGCTTATTTAGATGAAACCTAGCACCCCGTCTCTATTTTTCAAGACAAGGAGTCAATTAGCTGATAGATTTTCGCACACAGGAGATGTTTTACCCTCTCTTTATAAACCTCCTTGGGATATTAATCTGTTCCATCTGGTTACATTGATATGGTGACAAAGAGTGAATATTATTGCATCTTACTGCTGAGGTGCAATTGCCATTCTTCCATAACAGCCTAAGAAAACGCCACATTCGAATAAAGCGTGATATTTTTTCCTGGGCATTTGAATAAGATATATGTTTCTATTACTTAAACCATAGAGAAAATACTTAAGGATAGGATGCGCGTCCTTATTATTTTTTTTTACTTCGATATTAGTGCGTCAGCTGCCATCGGGGTTAATAGCACCGAGGTGTGAAAATATTGTTAGAATAGGCTTATAATGCCAATATAATCCATCAATGTTGTTAATGAATATATCTGGTAGATTGTTTGAGAATTGCCGTTTATTCTTGTTTGTTCGTATTTTTTTACAGTGGAGACGATTGTTCTTGTATTACGTCCTTATTTGATTTTGTTCAGGAGCCCACCACTCCTCAAATGCACATAAAAGTATACCTTTTCCCATTTTAAAAAATACAAGGGTTTAACTGTTTTAAGGAAATTGACTTTTCATAACAATGCGTCTATTGCGAAGGTTGTAATTTTTGTGGTACTTCAAACATTTTTGTTTTGTTGTATAATATTGTTTACAGGCTCCACAAACCACCCCGTTTCACAAATTGTAAATTTGTTTATGAAAACTTACTTTTACATAACGATTCGTCTATTGTGGGGGCTGTCATTTATATGGTACTTCAAATATTTTCGTTTCCTTATTTAATTATGTTTACAGGTTCCTCAAGCATGCACATAACAGTATATCCCCTGCTCGTTTCAAAAATTATAATTTTTTTTATAAAAACTTACTTTTACTTACTACTTTAAATATTTTTGTTTCCTTGTTTGATTATGTTTACAAGGTCTACAAGCCACCCTTAAAGTGCACATAAAAACTTACAATTCTGTTTAATAAAATCAGATTTTACATAATACTCTGGCTATTGTGAGGGTTGTAGCTTTTCTGGTACGTTAAACATTTTGTTTTCTTGTTTGATTTTGTTTACAGAGCCTAAGTGTAATTTCTAGGTAGTATGTTGAATCGGGTAGATTTACATTTTGTATTTTGGTAAGGAACCATTCAAACAATTAAACATAGTTGAAAGGACAAGACCACGTTCTATATAGGGCCACCCCCTGGGATTGCCATATATATGATACTTACTCCCAGATAAAGGGGGATATTCCAAGGACTCCCTGTGTAAAGTGTAAATTCCATTTTCGCAGAGAAATAAAAAACCCTTTCGCGGGAGTAGTCCAAATTGATTTTTAAGGGGCAAGTAGGTAAGAGAACGGTTCTTGACAACGGCACTATAGTGACCATGTTTCACACTGATGTAGAAGCATTTTCACAACAATAGTGCTATTAATTTTTCCATGATCTTTTTGAAGTTTTCCATAGGTGTGTATCCTCTACAATTAGCATTCCACGAAATTTGTTTTTCCGCATGTACATAGTATAAGTTCTTCAATTGGGGGAATTATACACGTTTGGATTGCTCATACATGAATACCTTGAATTATACAGGTAAATACAAACGTCACCTGTGGTAGACGTTTACATTGGTAGGAAATGTTCGACTGCTGCTCGACTTTGATCGGTCGCACAAATGTAAACAAAAATTAGTAATTAGTTTATAGTGGCATGGTTTAATTAAACGAAATGCCGAGAATTAAAGTTACTCTAACCATTTTATTAGTACATTGGCGTTTAGAGATATCTCGATTTCAAGGAGATATTGACAGTAGCCTCAAACGCAAGTGAATAAAACGTTTTTGTTCGCTGTTTGTGCGCACCTGTAGTTACAGAGGTGATTATTAAATAGTAAGTATTATTAAATGAATATTACACCTTTACGTAATACCATTGAATAATAAATCTGTATTCAATGTATTATTCAATGGTAATACCTACCAGATACTAATATTCAATATGGTTACTTTAAAATAGCTATGTAGGTACCTTTTTGTCGTGAAGCGTTGAGTTTAATTACTGATGGGTGTATTTTCTTTATATTTTTGCCTTGGTAAGTACTTTCACTTATCGAGCGAAAGCCAGCTAAAAACTTTATTTGCATTTTGGGGTCAACGGTTACTCTAATGGAGTATAAATTGTTTTATGCCAGTTGACAAACCCAATGTTTTTTTCTTGATTTTAAACGATTCTCGCAGTGATACCCATACAATCAGCGGGTAGATACCACAAAATACCTTGAATGTTTTGTTGAAAAACGCAAGCTTCGTGTTTTAATAAACAAGCTGTTCGGACTTCCCCGACATTGAATAAAGGTTTTGATCAGTTTAGTTTAGTGGCGCATTTTTGAAAAAGTAAACGTTCTTGCACATATTATTTTAATAGACACGAGTATTATTTGGTGCCACTTTCGCGTACCGTTACCTCATAGATTGTAGTAGGTGTAGCGTGAGAACAATGGTAATGAGTACCTAGTAATACAAAAACAGTGGTCTACTATTTTATTGAAAAAAGTACCTACCAAAATGTCAACATTCAGTAACTCCTAAATCCTATCTATGTACTGCTCTTATATTAAAGAACGCATCAAATAAATCCTGAATCCATATCTTCTACTAATAATGATCTAGGGAAGACTGTAAAAATTCATTTGATATCTCTCCTAGCTTCTTCAAACTGTCTACTTAGAATGAGTATCAACTCCAAAACATCGATGTCTACAATTTTGTTGGTGGTTGGCCGTTGGGTACCCACAACTGCAAAATTTTGCACGCAGCCGTATTACACTGTAAGTATGTATACCTAATGTAATGAAAAAATAAATTTCCTTTACGCACAGAACGGAATGTTTGGCCGGACCATTTGTCTGAATTCCCCATTCCTATCGCGGCTCCTTTTCTGGAACATTTCGCTAACACTTCTATCGTATGGTTCGCCATCTTCCGTTTCCCTAAATAAGTAACAGCCGATTCTTCATTTAAAATAACGCTGTTGTACTAGGCGCAGTTAAATGAAACCCGACTCTCCCTTACTGGTGCATTTAAAAGTTAATAGGCCCCTCAATTTGTAGAGTATTATTCCACTGCAGCACAAAACCAAGAATGCCTTGCTCCCAGAATTCCCTCGGGTGCGTGAGGCGATCCAATCACAGATCTCGTCCTGTGTCCGATATGAAACGGCGACCTTTCAAGTGATTCTTCATGGCTACAAAAACGTCTGGGCTATATGGCGGATCCTGGAGTATCTCCCACTTGAATTAATGTTATGATGATCTTAATACTTCTAAACAATCCACGGTGTCGTTGCCATTTGACTTCTCTCCAAACTGACACCTATTATTTTAATGAGATGGTTTTGATTATTAATGCAAACCCAATAGACTCGTAGTATTAAAAATTAGGCCCAGTTTGACATTTCGAGTCACCTAGGCTCTCCCCTACAAAAAGTGTTGACGTTGCCATTCATTTTATTTGACATAGTTCGTGTGCGGTAAATTTGTTCCGGAAAACTCGCTTGCGAAAATTCGCCACTGGAAGATCCGCCCCGGCATTCGACCCCGGAAGATTTGTCTTCGGAAAATTTGTTCTATTAAATATATTCTGGATCAAGTTTCCTTAGGGGAAGCTATCCCGAAAGCAAATTTTCTTCAGCGGGTTATCGCATAGTCCTGATCAAACGTAAAAGTACTGAAAATGCATTTGTGTTTATTGTATGCAGTATGCACCCTATAAGCCCAATGGATATTAAACAGTGTGTAACCCTAACCTCTAGTTAAATTTATTAACTGTCCAATTAGCTGTTTTAGGCAATTATAGCGAACGGATGTTTTCTCTTTGGGCAAATTTGTATGAATTTCACTGGTTACTTTTGGTTGTGCATCTCTAAATTCATCAATTTGGCACAGGCTACCATCTGCATTTATATCAAAGACGGGGCGAATCTTCCTATACCTAATACCTTAGACTATGAATGAAAGTTCTCTAAGCTTCCTACAACCGACAAAGATTGTGTTAGTGCTATCATATTGGATCTTTCCTAGGGCGTAGTTCTACAAGATATATTTTAAGTTTTCTGAAAACTTAAAAGTTAAGAGTTCGATAGTTGCAGTTGTCACTGGTAAAACAGAATAGATGCTAGATGAACGGATGATTAATAAACATGAGTCAATACAAAATAATGAAATGTAATGTGTAAAAGTCCATCACTTAAAATTCTTATGGCCCTACCATCGCATAAAACATTTACAAAGCATACCACATACAGAGAGATTCTTTTTTAAGAGAATACATGCATACAATTTCCCAATGTATCTTTTTAAAATTTAAATGAACCATATCAAAGCATTAGATTAGTTTAATCAACTTCAATAGCTTCTATTGACAAAATTTTAATTGAAGTTTGACATTTCGGGTCCAATAAACGCAAAAATGTCGACGGTGAATTGGTGGAATAAATTGGGTAATACAAATATATGTTGGACTCAATTTTTTAAACGAACGATACCATCGACACTCGCCAGCTTATGAAAATTACATCGTAATGATAAATGTAGGTATATAATTTTTGGTTTTTGTATTGAATAAAGCTTTTACTTACCTACATGTGCTCGTGTTTAATTCAGTCATTACAATATTTAATTGTTTGATCATCATTACTGATAGTTAATTTTTCTATTATTGATTCACTTGTAAAGACCTCCCATGCATTACCGCAAGCAATGTTCATTATACAGAATTGCGAGGCAGGTCGTTTAACAACCAGTATTTTTAGGTAACAATAGAAAACACGTTATAATCGAGAACCACACAACTCTTCAATGAAGTGAGCCCGTTTTAGCGGGACCATATGAATCCAACGTTGCAAAAAGAGCAATAAGTTAAGAGAATAAATTTAAATACTGTAAGGGGAGAACAAATTGCGTTACAGTTACATCATTTAACATGTACTTTTGGGTTTTCAAAATTTTTTGTATAGTTCCCCTTTTTGAGGGAAAAAGCTTCTACTTATGCTCTTTTACAAGTCATTTTAACTTACAGATCATACCACCACTGACAGATTTGGGTTCCTTGGATCTAAATTGCGTTGTACGTATTTTCCTTTGAAATTTTTTTCCCCTGAATTTGCCCCACATTCACGGTTTTACGTTTTGTAATTAAACCACATTTCAGTTGTGTAACTGGCTCCAAAAAATTCGGCGTTCAAGGTAACTTGAGAGCAAGGTGGTGCTGTAGTTCCTTTTATTGCAATAGGGTGCGGGTAATTTTAGTTATGTACAATCAAAAGAAAAACGGTTCTCTACAATGAGTTGCATTCTTTAAGGGGTAGACGGAGAGGCAAAAATGAGAGATTTTGAAAAATTGATAAAATCGGAAAGAAATATAGTTAGAAATTTCACCAAAGACGTTTACTTGTGTTCCACGTCTCTGTAATCAGTATATGTAGAGGAATTTTTTTAAAGAAAGTTTCTAATACCCTTATCTTTACGACTTTAAGTCTCACCTTGACGGAGCAATGTACAATTAATGAATTAACTAATCTCAGACTTATTTCCCAACATATAGGGTAACCCGTATTAAAAGATTAAAACACATTTTTATCGCTACATTATTTGGGCATTGACGTTGTACTTATTATACCGTTATTATAATGTATATTGCAACTAGTATTTTTACGCAACACCCCCCCCCCCCCTTTTACTTAATTAGGAAAATATCCACTGTAGTTTTGTTTAAAATCCCACGTACGCGATAAGCGCTATCAGTATTCGTATTTATGTCAAAGTAATGGCGCGTTGTTGTCGTTTCTTTACAGTGCCCGATTGCGAAGCTCTAAAACGGGGATTTAAAAAATTTTTTTCTACGTAATGACATAGGAATTCGAAACGAATTATTTATTGTGCGTCCCGGGATTGAGAGGTTTCTGAAAAATTAGGGACAAGTTTCTATTTTTAACTCTTCATCCCGTACCTATTTATTTATCGATAATAAAGTATTAATCACTGCCATCCGTTGTCGAGAATTCGGAAGGCTCGTTGATTTATTAATAAGGAATGTAGGTATGTATGCCTATTATTTCATACTGCTGTAATTATCACATTTACACATATGTGTGTAATTACGGTTAACCGTCGAAATGAAAACGGTTTTATTATAATGACGAATTTCAGATTAATATCAGTAGGATTAAGACAATTCAATTTGGGCACCATAATATACAGTATGCCCCGAGATGAGGTTCACACTATCCGTACTCCAAATGCAACCTTTTAGTATTTCTTTAAAATGCAAGGATTTCAATTACATTTGAAGAAAACCATCGAAATGTTGATTGGATTTACAGTTTCGGAACAAGTAAGACTTTTTATAACGAATTGCATTTTCTTCAAAAATAAAAAAAATGGTTAATTATTTATAGGTATAGCAAACTTCCTCTCGGGAGATACTGTTCGTACAAAATTGATTACAACTTCAAAATAATGAAAAGGTAACTTTATCATTGGAGTATTGGACCCAGTTTGTTAACCACCCACCATTGGTGTTACGTTTAATAGACATTTATACGAGCTCTGTTATCAAATTTAAACGGAACATGAATATTACTTGTGGTTTCAAAACTAAAAAAGTTAGTACAATAAAAACCGATAGCTACGTAGTGCTCTATTATCGAACGTCAGTTCACTTTATGCGATCTAAATCAGAACAACAATAAGTAATTCAAGTTTAAGATATAGATTGTGATTGCACAATCATTTGACACACATACCGTCATGCCCGTTTGGGGGTAAGAAATTTCCAATAAGCTTCACCAGGTGGCCTTGGTCATAGATTCGCTTATACTGTGGATTCGCTGCAACGAGTACTTTGCTTTATATAGAGGACTATAATTAGATCTTTGGTTTCCAGTGTCGTTTTGGCCAGTTTTCGTATGAAGTGAACCTTTCAACTTATCCATAGAGGTGTCGGTGCATTCAATATTGTGTCGTTTTCCAATCTCCATCAATGTAACGGCAGAAATAAAGACCAGAGACTGGTGGTGAGTTATTGTTTAAATAAATAAATATGCTATTGCGTACAGGTTTATCTAAATGCTGAAATAACGCTCACACTCACGCAGGGATGGATGAGTAAAACGTTAGCAATAGCACATTTTTGAATAGGAAATATTGTACTATGTGATTAGTATAGTATACTCGTATAATATCAATTAGGTACATAATGTTATCGAAGTTAATCATGCATTCTTGAAACATGTCCAGGAAGCACATTCAGACTGGATTAGTTTACAGTCACAACCCATGCTCTGGCGTGAAACTGCCCTCTAGAAATGAATTTCATTCTCGTTTTAAGAATACATAATTTGCTAAAAATTTCACAATTACATGTCTTGCAATCCTCGACTGCAGGGGTTGTTACTTTTGTAGTGGTCCAAATGTTTTTGTTTCTTTGATTGATTATGTTTAAATGATCTACAAGCAATCCCGAAACTGCCCTATAAAATGAAATTTCATCCGGGTTTTAATCTTACGTAATTTTCTAGAAATTTCACCCTTACATGCATAGCAATCGTCGATTACGGGGGTTGTAACTTTTGCAATGCACCAAATATTTTTGTTTCTTTGATCGATTATGTTAAAATGATCTATAAGCAACCCCGAAACTACCCTCTAAAAGTAAATTTCATTCGCATTTTAAACTTATCTGATTTTCTAGAAAATTCACACCTACATGCATAGCAATCGTCGATTACGGGGGTTGTAACTTTTGCAATGCACCAAATATTTATGTTTCTTTGATCGATTATGTTTAAATGATCTATAAGCAACCCCGAAACTGCCCTCTAAAAGTAAATTTCATTCTGGTTTTAAACTTACGCAATTTTCTAGAAATTTCACACTTACATGCATAGCAATCGTCGATTACGGGGGTTGTAACTTTTGCAATGCACCAAATATTTTTGTTTCTTTGATCGATTATGTTTAAATGATCTATAAGCAACCCCGAAAGTGCCCTCTAAAATTAAATTTCATTCTCGTTTTAAACCTACGTAATTTTCTAGAAATTTCACACTTACATGCATAGCCATCGTCGATTACGGGGGTTGTAACTTTTGCAATGCACCAAATATTTTTGTTTCTTTGATCGATTATGTTTAAATGATCTATAAGCAACCCCGAAACTGCCCTCTAAAAGTAAATTTCATTCTCGTTTTAAACCTACGTAATTTTCTAGAAATTTCACACTTACATGCATAGCCATCGTCGATTACGGGGGTTGTAACTTTTGCAATGCACCAAATATTTTTGTTTCTTTGATCGATTATGTGTAAATGATCTATAAGCAACCCCGAAACTGCCCTCTAAAAGTAAATTTCATCCTCGTTTTAATCTTACGTAATTTTTTAGAAAGTTCACACTTACATGCATAGCCATCGTCGATTACGGGGGTTGTAACTTTTGCAATGCACCAAATATTTTTGTTTCTTTGATCGATTATGTTTAAATGATCTATAAGCAACCCCGAAACTGCTCTCTAAAAGTAAATTTCATTCTGGTTTTAAACTTACGCAATTTTCTAGAAATTTCACACTTACATGCATTGCAATCGTCGATTACGGGAGTTGTAACTTTTGCAATGCACCAAATCTTTTTGTTTCTTTGATCGATTATGTTTAAATGATTCTATAAGCAACCCCGAAACTGCCCTCTAAAATTAAATTTCATTCTCGTTTTAAATTTAAGTCTTTTTTTTAGTAATTTGACACTTACATGCATAGCAATCCTCAACTGCAGGGGTTGTAACTTTTGTAGTGGTCCAAATGCAATTATTATAAAGTTTTTTTTTTCTTAATTGAACTACGGTTTCTATAGGTGCGACTATGGTGTTTCTTACAAGTTATTTAGTTGTGATGTGCGTTTTCTATATTGTAATGTGCTTCTACCCAGTATAAATTAAATTGGAATATGTCTATAGCGCGTTCGCATCTCCAGATGCAGTATGGGGTCTTATGGACTAATTGCCTCTCTTACTAGTTTGCGTCATTCTTCGATAATACTATCCTTGTTTCTGACCGCAGTGATGTCAAATTGACATTATGATTAAATTGAAGTATTAAAACAAAACATAATCTCCTTGTGCTGTCATTGACACGTTTGGCAAGCATGTACTGTATGTCCATAAGCACCATACTGCATCTGGAGGTGCGAACGCGCTATAGGAATATGTAGTCGCAAAGTCTTTATGTGAAAATCTGTCTTTCTAATTGACACGTGGACGATTGCTATATTTAACGACAGAATGGTGTATGCGTTCATTAAGCATACCTAACACTATTTTGCCATAGAAGATTCCGTTTAAAATCTATTGGATATAATTTGACGTTTGAACGACTTTTGTTGATTATTCGCAGAGTTGACCGTTGACGTTTGATATCCACTTGGTATAAATTTAGACATACTTCAACAAATGTTAGATGTCCACTACCTCTCCTTTGGCAGGCTAAATGGTTTGTGCATATTGATATCAACCCGTATAAGGCACATAAAAACATAGCTATTGTGTTTGAATGATATAAGATCCATCATTAAAGAGTTATCCTTGTGACATTGTTTTAAATTCAATCTTCATAATCCTCTGAATTACACAACTGGACTTGAGTGATCACAATTCAAGGGTAACGTTGACATTCCTGATTTGTACAAAGTTTAATAATATGGGTGAAGAGTTGCCTCAGAATACTGACAATTACTTTAATTTCATAGTACCTAACTGCATTTCACTAAGGCTCTTAAACCATCCTTCTGTTCTTCTATGACATAAAATCCTGTTGCGTCTTGTAAAAGTGACTAAATGAATCATTTTGAATTTCAGAGTGGAATTATCGCTAGTTCAAAAGCAAAATCTAGCCATGGAACCTTCGGTTCAAGTTAAAGTAAATGCTTTACAATCCAATAAGAAAGACTACTGGAGATCATTGGTGGCGTATTGGATTTTGGGACTTTGCAATAATTATGGATACGTCGTCATGCTCTCCGCTGCCAATGACATCTTGCACCAGCAGGTAAGATATTACAAATTATGATCCTATATCAACATTCAATATTTTAGACAGAGCGCAACTCTACATCTACATTAAACGGAGGCAACACTGATAGAGATTGCAACTACATTTCAACAGGAGCAATTTTATTGGCCGATATCTTACCTTCTCTATTGATTAAAATTATCGCTCCTTTTTTACCTTTCTTTATTCAGTAAGTCTCTATTACTCATCGTTAAATGAATTTAAGCTATCGATATTATAGTATACGAGTACTGATTTGCGTGATGGTTGCTTCCATGGGATTTATATTGGTAGCGTTTAGTGAAACCCAATGGATGTCCATTACGGGAGTAGTTTTTACGGCGCTTTGTTCGGGACTGGGTGAAGCTTCTTTGTTGCAATATAGCTCGTTCTATGACAAGTAAGTAGGTGAAGCTGCATTAGATGTGGCACACGGATGAATTCATCTTGAATTTAGAGACGTCATTTCAACTTGGTCTTCAGGAACAGGCGGAGCTGGAATAGCTGGAGCGCTATCGTATGCCACACTGAATGCGTTGGGCATCCGAACCACCCTACTCATAATGCTAGTAGTACCTGTTACAATGGCAATATCGTAAGTCGATATCTTCAATTACCCTTTTTCAAAGTTGACTGTTTTCAGATTTTGGATAATTTTGCCTAGGCCGCAGGTTATTGCCGTAGGAGATACAAATACCTTACAAGAACTCCCATTTAAAGAAAAAGTACGAATACTTCCATCGTTATTCAAGTTCATGATCCCTATTGGACTAGTCTACTTATTTGAATATTTTATAAATCAAGGAATGGTGCGTAGGTACTTGTTTGAAAACCAAGTAGCTACTTAGCATTAATCATTTTTAGTATGAACTTATCAATTTCGAAGGCATCTTCCTTAACAAAGCTGAACAGTATAGATGGTTACAAGTTGATTATCAAATTGGCGTATTTATTTCCAGATCATCTGTTAATATTTTTCACATTCGGAAAATTTGGTTGATGTCAGTCTTTCAAGTAAGTACAAGAAGAAGCACTTTTTAAATAGGAAAACATTTTCCCAGTATTCGGCGATCACTGTCACAAATTCAATTTAAAGAATCATGACAATTGGATATGATGCAAAACAGGAAAAAAATGATGAGATGTGTTTTAAGCGGTTCAATTGTTTCAGCTCATTAATGTGGCTTTTTTCACAACGGAAGCCATATTTTATTACATCCCCAGCTTTTGGATCGTATTAGCCTTAACTTTTTGGGAAGGATTGCTAGGGGGAGCAGCATACGTTAACACCTTCTACAAAATTTCGAATGAAGTATTTAGAAGTATGTGAATAAGTGCCCTGTAATGTATGATTTGTTTTTAGACACCAGAAGAACACAAGCAGTTTTCGTTAGGTGCTACCAGTTTTGCGGATGCCGTTGGAATTACATTAGCCGGCATTATCGCTATATCTGCTCACAATAGCATATGTTCGCTACCAAAACCTCAACGACTGTCTACTTAGTACTGTATGTACTTATGTAAATAGATCCAAATAGTAGAATTGTATAAAACATGTACATCATGCGCGGTAATACATTTTTGAACCGTTAAAAGGTGCTACAATTGAGGCTTCAACACCTTTCCCTTCCACCTATTTTCCTTCTTTGTTTTGCCTTCAAATTAATCCCTTACAGAAGGAGCATTTATCCAGTTTCCATTCAACGTCATGGGGATCAGTATCTACAGATTTATTTATTATTATCCCTCTCGTTCTGGGCCCTTTTAATAATTTCAAATAAGTAACAGTGAAAAATACACTTCAATGTAATGAGTAAACCGTAAACGTCATGTCTTCTTTTTATTCTGGGTACATCTAGCTTAACTTCTCCTAATAAATATGTAGAGCGGTATCGTTGTGCAGTAGACAGTATGAAAAAATTATTATTCATACTCGAATAAAATACCCAACCCAGTCACTGATTTACAACCCTTAGACATTAGATTGTTAGGAATGAAAGAGGGGGTGAAATTTTTTTTGAAAACGAAGCCACTGCATTTTGAAGAACTGACAGAAGTCAGAAAAATTGCGCTGCTGTGATTACATGAATATATACAGTACACTTGTCTCTAAAATTAATAACAAGATACGAAGAAGAATAGTAGGTATAAGATTTTCAGTAGGAGACTTTTTTCTACTCAGCCCGCATTCGGAAACCAAACTTTTAATCCGGCTCATATTCAATAGCGCACTGATCTTTGAACTCGTAGAAACCGATCGGCGAAGGTTTGAAATCGCTGTCTCTTTTCGTTCTCGAGTTAGACGAGGGAAAGAGTGTAATTTATTATTATTATAAAACAAATATAGAAAAAAGGTACCTATTGTGTTTATTTTTTTCATGTGATACAGTAATATCGCTCCATTTAACAATTTGTGGGGGTTGCAACCTCTAACACAGGGTTACAGTAACAAGAATAATTTTTGTATAAAAGTTTGCCCAGTCGTTTAGCAGGAGTTCAGTCACTAATACACGTACAGAAGAAATTGATATATAAAGAAGAAGAAGGTAGGTATTTATATTTATCGTTATTTTCTTATTTTATTAGCACTATTAGTCTAGGCGATAAAGACATCTAACTGGACATTTTGAGGTGGAAAAAAAAATGGTGGAATATGTTCAGTTAGGTGTCAGAAACAACATATTAAAAATCCCACCCTCCAGACCCTGTGCTAAAGGCTCCAGCCACCCCACCATCCCCCAAAAACCGTGTTTTCGCTCTTTTTGGCTGATATCTCACGATCTATGAGGTCTATATGAAATATTTTTAGCTGAAAATATTTCTCGGGAAATTTTATGCAAGGTAGATACTCAGAAGTTAGCCTAGGTGTACCTCTTTAGCCTAGGAAATTCATAAATGAGGCGAAAATCATCAATTTTCGTGGCTTTTTGCAAATATATCGCGACCTTCAGGGCTAGATGATATATGTTTAACTGAAAATGCTCTTCGTGCAATTTCATACGAGATAGGTAACTGAAGAGTTGGCGTAAAGTCACCTTTCACCTTCAACTTTCATGTGTGAGGAAATATTCATTGTAAAACAAAGTATTTCTATGTACCATTTATTCACGTAAAAACAGTATTTTCATATAAAAATATTCACACATTCATTTATACCTCAACGTAATCATTATTCTCTGCAGATTCCACTTCTTCAGGCTCTACGACGTTCTCTAGTGCTAGTGGGTGGTCTGAAATGACCGACTCGTAGTTCTCCTCGCCTTCCGCTTTACCTGCATGGGCACCCTGAAACGACGACGTCCCATTTAGGCACGATGTTCCATGACACTGGACGCAGAATTCGTTCTTCAGACCTAAAACAAGAAATATTATGTCTCTCTCGTGTGTCCTAACTCCTAAGTGTCGGGTAGAGAAGGTTTACCTGATTTTCTGAAACAGTTGCAGGAAATCAGGTAAACCTTCTCTACCGGACACTTAGGACACACGAGAGAATATTATAATCGTATACATAATTATAAACATTTTTTTGACATAATATGCTTCTTATTGTTGTAGGTCTGAAGTGTAATGAACTCTGCGTCCAGTGTCATGGAGCATCGTGCCTAAATGCCACGTCGTCTCTTCAGGGTACCCATGCATCAGGTAAAGCGGAAGACGAGAACTACGAGTCGGTAATCTCAGACGACCCATTACCACTAGAGGACGTCGAAGAGCCTGAAGAAGTGGAATCTGCATCTAGTCTATAACTTTTGATTGAGAAGTCTGATCGAAAAAGTACGAATTGATTTGGATTCTACGCACCCAAATTAATAAGAAAAAGTGTTTTCCCGAGAAATTTTGTTGTAGTCGATTTTTGGTAAAAAAGGAAGGTTATACACTGCCTTTTTTTGAGCCCCGAAAAAAAAATTGTCTCAGATCGACCCGGAAAAAATTTTTTCTTATAGAATGTGGCCTGTAGAATCCATAATTTCAAACAGTTCCAAGATTGGGCTACTAGTTCAAAAGTTACAGCCCTTTGAATTTTTTTTCAAATTGGTTTCTAGTCTACAACTTTTGATTGAGAAGTCTGATCGAAAAAGTACGAATTGATTTGGATAAGTATAAGGGTAATGATTACGTTGAGGTATAAATGAATGTGTGAATATTTTAATATGAGAATACTGTTTTTACGTGAATAAATGGTACTTTGTTTTACTATGAATATTTCCTCACACATGAAAGTTGAAGGTGAAAGGTGACTTTACGCCAACTATTCAGTTACTTATCTCGTATGAAATTGCACGAAGAGCATTTTGAGCTAAACATATTTCATCTAGCCCTGACGGTCGCGATATTTTTGCAAAAAACCGCAAAAAAAAACACGAAAATGATGATTTTCGCCTCCTTTTATGAATTTTCTAGGCTAAGAGGTACACCTAGGCTAACTTCTGAGTATCTACCTTGTAAGAAATTTCACGAGGGGCATTTTCACCTAAAAATATTTCATCTAGCCCTAAAGGTCGCGATATATTTGCAAAAAGCCACGAAAATTGATGATTTTCGCCTCTTTTATGAATTTCCTAGGCT